>NC_053024.1:223483053-223593927 GCF_003073215.2 Triticum urartu | reverse complement strand
ATTAACCATGGCAAAAATGACAAAAGTGCTAAACGGAGTAGCAGATCTGACAATTAACTCAAGTAGCCCTCTTCTAGCAGCATTTCAGGCATCAAGATGAACTCAAATGAAAATGATGCAATGGAATGAAATGATGTACTCTCTGAGATGAACATTTTGATATGCTATATGCATGAATCGGAGCTACGGATGCAAAGTTACGGGGCCACGAACAGAGGCACTTGGATCTGCAATTTCTGGGACTTAGAAGAAATTTTTACCCCGAGATCTAGGGTTTCACGGAACCCAAGGCGGCGGCGGAACACTGTTCACGGCGGGGACGAGGGCGGCGGCCGGCGAGGGCGAGGTCGCCGGTGGCCGGGGCCCGCGGTGGCCGGAGCTGGGGCCGGCCGGGGCTAGCTAGGCGGCGGCGAGCGGCTCCGGGTGGCGAGGAAAGAGGCGGCGGGGTCGGCGGGGTCCGGCCGGCGTCGCGGTGGCACGTGGCGGCTCCGGTCGCCGGAAGGAGGCGGCGGCGGCGGAGCGAACGAGGCGGCGGGGGCCAGCCCTGGGCTTCCCGGGCCCGGGTGGAGTTCGGCGGCGATGTGGTGCGCCCGCGCCACGTGGCGCTCCCCGTTGGCGGCGGCGATCTGTTCGGGGAAGGTCGGACGTGTCCGGCTCGACGGAGACGATTTTTAGGGTTTCGGGGGAAGGAGGAGATCCGAAAATCGGGGGGTGTTTATATAGGCCTAGAGGGAGCTAGGAGAGTCCAAATGAGGTGCGGTTTTCGGCCACGCGATCGTGATCGAACGATCTAGATGATGGAGAAGACTTAGGTGGGTTTTGGGACAAATTGGAGGGGTGTTGGGCTGCAACACACACGAGGCCTTTTCGGTCCCTCGGTTAACCATTGGAGTATCAAACGAAGTCCAAATGATATGAAACTTGACAGGCGGTCTACCGGTAGTAAACCAAGGCCGCTTGGCAAGTCTCGGTCCAATCCGGAAATGTTTAATCCCCACACACGAAAGAAAGCTAGAAATGACCACCGGAGGAGAACGAAGCGTCGGAATGCAAAACGAACAACGGGGAAAATGCTCGAATGCATGAGATGAACACGTATGCAAATGCAATGCACATGATGACATGATATGAGATGCATGACAACGACAACCACACACAAAGACAAAGACCCGAACCCGAGAAAACAAAATAACTTAAAGCCGAAAACGGCAAGAGTTGGAGTACAAATTGGGAAAGTTACATTCGGGGTGTTACAACACTCCACCACTACGAAAGGATCTCGTCCCGAGATCTAGGACTGAAAGAACGCCGGGTACTCAGAACGGAGGTGATCCTCGCGTTCCCAGGTAGCTTCACGGTCGGAATGGTGTGACCACTTGACTTTGAGAAATTTGATTGACTTATTGCGAGTCTTGCGTTCAGTCTCTTCAAGAATAGCAACTGGGTGCTCACGATAGGAGAGATCTTCTTGGAGCTCAATGTCCTCGAAGTTGACGGTGCGGTCAGGAGTCTTGAAGCACTTTCAGAGCTGAGAGACATGGAACACGTCATGAACATTTGCAAAGTTTGAAGGAAGCTCGAGTTGATAGGCGAGATCGCCTCTCTTGCTGACAATCTTGAAAGGTCCCATGTATCTAGGGGCAAGCTTCCCTTTGATACGAAGCGATGAGTATCTTTCATAGGAGAGACGCGGAGGTAAACATGATCTCTGATCTCGAAAGCCAAATCACGGTGCTTACTATCATAGTTGCTCTTCTGACGGGATTGGGCTGCTTTGAGGTTATCACGAATGACTTTGCACATTTCCTCTGCCTCTGTGATTAAGTCATTACCCAAAAGCTGGCGTTCACCGGTTTCAGACCAGTTGAGAGGGGTACGACACTTCCTGCCATACAAAAATTCAAATGGGGCCTTGCCCGAACTTGCTTGAAAACTGTTGTTATAGGAGAATTCAGCATAAGGAAGACAATCCTCCCACTTCATGCCGAAGGAGATCACACAAGCCCTGAGCATATCTTCAAGAATCTGGTTGACACGCTCGACTTGACCGCTAGTTTGAGGATGGAAAGCTGTGCTGAAACGGATGTTCGTGCCCATGGCCTTCTGAAAAGAATCCCAAAACTTCGAGGTGAAAATGTTGCCACGGTCTGAAGAGATCACTTGTGGAATACCATGCAGAGAGACAATACGAGAGGTGTAGAGTTCTGCCAATTGAGCTGCAGTGATCGACTCTTTGATAGGCAGAAAGTGAGCCACTTTGGTGAGTTTGTCGATGACAACGAATATAGCATCATTGCCACGCTTGGACTTTGGAAACCCAGTCACGAAGTCCATTTCAATGTGGTCAAACTTCCATTCTGGAATGGCAAGAGGTTGGAGGAGACCATCTGGCCTTTGGTGTTTTGCCTTCACTCTTCTGCAGACATCACATTCATTCACGAATTGAGCAATCTCATGCTTCATTCGAGTCCACCAATAAGCTTGCTTGAGGTCCTGATACATCTTCGTGCTCCCAGGGTGGATGGAGAGGAGAGAATTGTGAGCCTCGTTCAAGATCACTTTGCGGAGGTCACCTTTGGGTACCACAATACGATCCTCGAAGAAGAGAGTGTCCTTGTCATCAAGGCGGTAGCACTTGTACTTGGACTGACTCTTGGCAATCCCAATTTTCACCTTTTTCACCATAGCATCAAGAAGCTGGGCTTGGCGAATCTGGTCTTCTAAGGTAGGAGAGACTTGAAGGTTGGCGAGGAAACCTTGAGGAACAACTTGCAGATTAAGTTTGCAGAAAGCTTCACAAAGCTCGAGTTGATAAGGCTTGAGAATAAGACTGTTGCAGTAGGCTTTCCTGCTCAAAGTGTCAGCAATCACATTGGCCTTGCCTGGAGTATACTCAATACTCGGATTATATTCTTGAATCATTTCGACCCATCGAGTCGGCCTGAGGTTGAGATTAGGCTGAGTGAAGATGTACTTGAGACTCTTGTGATCAGTGAAGATGTCCACTTTTCTTCCCAATAGAAGATGTCTCCAAGTCAAAAGAGCATGCACAACTGCCGCCAACTCGAGATCATGAGTGGGGTAGTTCTTCTCATTAGGCTTCAACTGGCGAGATGTATAAGCAACAACTTTCTTCTCTTGCATCAATATTGCGCCAAGACCTTGGAGAGAGGCATCACAAAAGACCTCGTACGGCTTGGATTCATCAGGCGGAGTCAGAACTGGAGCAGTGATCAATTTCTCTTTCAAAGTGTTGAAAGCAATGTCACACTCCGGAGACCAAACATACTTGACGTGCTTCTGGAGAAGATTAGAGAGAGGCTTCGCGATCTTAGAAAAGTTTTCAACAAATCTTCGGCAATAGCTTGCGAGACCGAGAAAACTGCGGAGTTGCTTCACGTTCTGAGGAGGTTCCCAATTCACAATTGCAGACACCTTCTCAGGATTCACAGCAATGCCCTTGGCAGAGATGATATGACCAAGATAAAGAACCTCATCGAGCCAAAATTCACACTTGGAGAACTTGGCGTAGAACTGATGTTCCCTGAGCTTATGAAGAACCAAACGCAAGTGCTTGGCATGATCTTCCTTGTTCTTCGAGAAAACCAAAATGTCGTCGAGATAGACCAAAACGAAGTCATTGGTGTAGGCATTGAAGATGAAGTTCATCATGCGAGAGAACGTCGGAGGAGCGTTGACGAGACCAAAGACATGACAGTGTATTCATATGAACCAAAGCTTGTCCTGAAAGCCGTCTTGGGAATATCTTGCTCACGAATTCGAATCTGATGATAGCCCATACGGAGATCAAGCTTGGACAATACTTGCGCACCTTTGAGTTGTTCGAACAGCTCATTGATGTTGGGAAGTGGGTATTTGTTCTTTATGGTCTTCTTGTTTACTGGACGGTTATCAACACAAAGTCAGTCCGTTCCATCCTTCTTCTTCACAAGAAGAACACCACAACCCCACGGAGAAGAACTAGGCCGGATGAGACCCATTTTCTCTTGAATATCGAGTTGCTTCTTCAGCTCCTTCAACTCTTCAGGTCCGAGCTTGTAAGGACGTTTGCACACAGGTTCCGTGCCAGGCTCAAGATCAATAACGAATTCAACTGGCCGGTGCGGAGGCATTCCTGGGAGCTCTTCTGGAAAAACGTCTTGATATTCGCAAACGACTGGGATTTGCGAGATGGCATCGAGTTCACCCTTCTCATTGAGAGAAAACAGACGAATAGTATTATCTCGAGCGGCAAAGACAATTACATCCTCAGACGAATGAGTCAATTGAATCTGTCTGGTTGCACAATCAAGCTGAGCCTTGTGCTTAGTAAGCCAATCCATTTCGAGAATAAGATCAATATCTGAGTTACCAAGCACCATAGGAGAAGAAAGAAACTTGTAGTCGCCCAATGTGATAGTAACATCCGGAGCCATCATTTTGGTGTTCATGAACAAACCCGGAGAGAGACCGCTATCGGCTTAGGCAAATCAATAGTATGCACATCATGCATGGATGCAAAAGGCTTCGATAAAAACGATAAAGATGCACCAGTGTCAAAAAGAACTCTTGCGGGAATGTCATTAACAGGAAGGTTACCCATGATCACATCTGGTGAGTCCTCTGCCTGAGCTGCATTCAGCAAGTTGACCTTGGCGGACTTGGGGTTATGCTTGACCACAGCTGTACTTGCCGATCTGACAGGAGGAGGAGGAAGACGCCTCTGGTTGAAACACTTGTTGGCGTAGTGACCCTTCTGTTGGCACTTGTTGCACGTGACCTCTGAAAGCGGACGGTGATATGGAGCACTCGATCTTGGAGCTTGAGACGAAGTCTTGTTCTGAAAGCCAGGGTTGGGTGGGTGGGAAGAACCACTGCCACCTTTGCTCTTCTGCTGATATGGCTGACGGAACGGAGGAGGAGGAAGCCAATACTTCTGCTGCTTGGCCACTTGAGTAGAGGAAGAAGGAGTAACATCTCTGACTCGCTTCTTGGAAGCATCACACCTCAACTGAGCAGCCTCTTGCTTCAGTGCCATGTTGTAGAACTCATCGTATCTCAAGGGCTCAAAGAGGACAAGAGCTAGCTGAATTTCTTCTCTGAGACCACCCCTGAACTGGTATATCATGCTCTTCTCATCAGGGACGTCCTGCTTGGCAAAGCGGGCGAGCTTCTGGAACAACTTGTTGTAGTCATAGACAGACAAAGAGCCTTGCTTCAGATTGCGGAATTCCTCACGCTTGCTTTCAACCACGCTCTGGGGAATATGATGAGCTCGGAAGTCTCGACGGAAATCATCCCAAGTGATAACACGTCCACCTCTGGAGTCCTTGTACTGCTGGAACCACTCTGCAGCTTGATCTTTGAGTTGGAAGGAAGCGAACTTAACAAAGTCCTCAGGCCTGACGTTACTGCACTCGAAATGCTTACACAGATCCACAAGCCAATCGTCAGCATCGGTTGCCTCAACACAATTGCTGAAAGTCTTTGGCCCGTTAGCAAGGAACTGGTTGAGTGTAGCAAAGTGATTCTGATTGCTGCCTTGATTCCCTTGGTTGCCTTGATTGCGCTCTTGGAGAATTTGCATGATCAACTATGTGTTTGCATTGGTTGCGGCCATCACAGCTTGCCATGCCTCCGGAGGAGGTGGAGGTGGTGGCAGATCAGGATTCGGAGTTGTGCGCGTTGGAGGAGCCATCCTGAAGAGGTTGACCACCATTAGCACATTGACAGACAATATTGAAGCTGAATCCAACGGAAAGAAAATTGCAACATATAGTCTTCACATCCGAACAAAATGAACGAATGCATTCCTCTTGAAATGGTCACATATCCATAAATTGAGAAGCCACGTAGAATTAAGGTAGAGAAATAAATCAACAAGGTACGGATCAAGAACGAATAATCGGTAAGAAATCCCAATCTCAAACCAATATCCGTGGAAGAAGAACTAGAGCTACTAGAATTCCCACCTATGAAACTCCCGAACCTTTCCGGTTATGCAATCAGGTGTTGGGGATACAGGGGAAGCATAATATCTCACCCAAACTAGCAAATCCTACATCCAGCTGTATCCATCCTTCAACACATAACCAAGAAACCTTCGGAAACCATCTACCTCAACCTTTCAAAAGCATCCGTTATACAAGTTATGGCGATACTCCCGAACTCCCGCCCCAGTACTGGGTGGCGTCGAGGTTATCTCACCAACGAACTGCATAAAAGAGATTTTCGATGTCGGCGTACTAGACTCAGGTATTCCAGAACTGCAACGATAAAATTATGATGACAACACCTCAGAGCTCAACTCCCAGGGACACTTCCACTAAACCCCTGACAGGAGGCACCAAGACAATGTTCTCATCATAAAACCATCGGAACGATTCCAAGATACCCGCGTGATCCTAAAATATTTTTTAGTGAAATTTGAGAAGAGAAGAGTCAAAACTCTACGTCAGGATGCCTTACCAGAGCGATGAGGAGACTGGGAAGTAAAAAGAATTCCTAAACTCTCCGATATATAATTCCTAAATGACTCAAAACATTTTTCTAGACGCAACTCGGCCGCTAAAAACGATCAAGCAATGGGGCTCCTAAGGTCGGGGAAGGCTCTGATTACCAACTTGTTACACCCTCGATGTGACTATAGCTCCCACGTGTCGAGGCACGACTTAGAGACATAATCGCATTGAAGGCATATGTCCCAAGTTAGGCAATCTTCACAACATCCCATGTAATATAAATAATAAAGGGGGGATAACATAGTTGGCTTACAATCGCCACGTCAATCAAGTACATAAATAACATTACATCATCCAAACACTCATGGCCTGACTACGGCGCCAAAATAAAAGAGAACCCAACACGCGACAACGGTCCCAATCACCCCCAACTGGGCACCACTACTGATCATCGGGAAAGGAAACATAGTAACGTTGAGAGTCTTCGTCGAACTCCCACTTGAGCTCATACGCGTCTCCTGGAGCGGAATCATCAGGCCCTGCATCTGGTGTAATAGTAATCTGTGAGCCACAGAGACTCAGCAATCTCGCACCCTCGCGATCAAGACTATTTAAGCTTATAGGTAAGGCAAGGTAAATATATGTGGAGCTGCAACAAGCGACTAGCATATATGGTGGCTAACTTATACGCAAAAGAGAGCGAGAAGAGGGGGCAAAGCGCGAGCGAGAAACTAGAGAACCATCTACGCAAACATTACTCCAACACCGTGTCCACTTCCCGGACTCCGCCGAGAAGAGGCCATCACGGTAACACACTCAGTTGATTCATTTTAATTAAATTAAGGTTCAAGTTATCTACAACCGGACATTAACAAATTTCCATCTTCCCATAACCGCGGGCACGGCTTTCGAAAGTTCAAATCCCTGCAGGGGAGTCCCAACTTAGCCCATGACAAGCTCTCACGGTCAACGAAGGAATAGACCTCCTCCCAAGACGTTCCGATCAGACTCGGTATCTCGGTAATTCAAGACACTTTGACAGGTTAAAACAAGACCAGCAACACCGCCCGAATGTGCCGACAAATCCCGATAGGAGCTGCACATATCTCGTTCTCAGGGCACACTCAGATGAGCAAGACGTCGGGTAGGCCAGCCCAGAGTTGCCCCTGGTAGCCCCGGACATCGCTCGGTTGGACCAACACTCAGAGGAGCACTGGCCCGGGGGGGTTAAAATAAGATGACCCTTGAGTCTGCAGAACCCAAGGGAAAGAAAAGGCTAGGTGGAAAATGGTAAGACCAATGTTGGGGATTGCTGGAAAAGCTTTAATCAAGGCAAACTATCAAGGGGTTCCCATTATAACCCAACCGCGTAAGGGACGCAAAATCCGGGAACATAACACCGATATGACGGAAACTAGGGCGGCAAGAGTGGAACAAAACACTAGGCGAGAGGCCGAGCCTTCCACCCTTTACCAAGTATATAGATGCATTAAGATAACATAGCAATATAATGATATCCCAACAAGTAAATAAATGTTCCAACAAGAAACGGCCTCCAATCTTCACCTGCAACTAGCAACGCTATAAGAGGGGCTGAGCAAAGCGTAACATAGCCAATCAACGGTTTGCTAGGACAAGGTGGGTTAGAAGGTTTGACATGGCAATTTGGGAGGCTTGAAAGCAAGTGGTAGGCATCTTAGCATTGGCATAGCAAAAGAGCGAGCAAACTAGCATAGCAAAGATAGTAGTGATTTCGAGGGTATGATCATCTTGCCTGCACAGTTGTCAGAGTTGACTGGATCCTCAAAAGCAAACTCAACGAGCTCCTCGTTAGCGAACTCATCTCCCGGCTCTACCCAAACAAGATAAACAATCAAACAAGGATGCAATCAACCATGTGCAAGCCCAAGCAATATGATGCAATGATGATATGCTATGCGGAATGCGATGCGGGATGCAAAATGCAAGATATGACAGGAAATGCATGAACCTGGCCTCAACTTGGAAATCCAAGTGTACCACTGGAAAGATGAGATGAAATTGCTTGAAAACGATATAAAGAACACCGGAATCGGAGTTACGGTTTGGAAATGGCAAGCGAAACAAAAATGACACCGGTCTGCGATTTACCGCAAGTAGCCATCTAAATGCAATGAGATGAACATGCTACAGCACCCAATCATGACAACAAAATACATGGAAGGTATGCATACAAGATGCTTAACAAAAGTCTAGCACTGAGGTACGGCCAATTAATCCATTAACAGGTTCAAACAAGCATGGCAAAAATGCAAATGGCAAACAGATCTCAGACTTAGTGAAATTAACACTTGTCTGGAATTTCAGATCAAGTAGCCCTCTTCGGAGCAACAAAACTACATGCTACAGGATCTGAATATGGAAAATTAAAGCATGGCATGGAGCTACTAAAAGAGCTTAACAAAAGTCCCTTAGTGACCTTGAGCCAAAAAGGACCAGAAAATACAATTGCAAGCATGTGAACATAGCAAAAACATAATCAGTTTTCAGACTTAGTGAAAACTGACACACGCTGAAATATAACTCAAGTAGGCATGTTTACTAGCTCGATGCAATCACTGCGGTGCAAGTCATGGCAAGACAAGCATACATCCATTAAGAAGGCACAAAATTCAAGCTAGACATGGCAAGAACAATAGCATAGCATGCACGGATCAACTACAACATCTCCGGCGAAATTGCAAACAAGTTGACAATCTGCCCAGATTCACAAAGTAGCGAAAGTAGAGCTCGATTGACTCAAGCTAGGGTGCTCCAAAATTGCAAACAAAGACATTGATGGATAGAGCACTACAATATTAACAAAACATCCTTACTGATCATCCCCAAAAGAGGTACGGATCACTAGGAAACAACATGAACATATGGCATCATGAGCTAAACAGATCCAGGACTTAGTGGAATTGCTAAGTCCCTGAAAGCAGAATTAGCAAGTGCACCACTTTGCAAGCTTGCACTAGTCACCACACACATCACAAAAATACATGGGTTGTACCTATGGAAAGATGACAAAACCCTTAACAAAACACATGTAGAGCAACAGGGCATATCATGCACACATTAACCATGGCAAAAATGACAAAAGTGCTAAACGGAGTAGCAGATCTGACAATTAACTCAAGTAGCCCTCTTCTAGCAGCATTTCGGGCATCAAGATGAACTCAAATGAAAATGATGCAATGGAATGAAATGATGTACTCTCTGAGATGAACATTTTTATATGCTATATGCATGAATCGGAGCTACGGATGCAAAGTTACGGGGCCACGAACAGAGGCACTTGGATCTGCAATTTCTGGGACTTAGAAGAAATTTTTACCCCGAGATCTAGGGTTTCACGGAACCCAAGGCGGCGGCGGAACACTGTTCACGGCGGGGATGAGGGCGGCGGCCGGCGAGGGCGAGGTCGCCGGTGGCCGGGGCCCGCGGTGGCCGGAGCTGGGGCCGGCCGGGGCTAGCTAGGCGGCGGCGAGCGGCTCCGGGTGGCGAGGAAAGAGGCGGCGGGGTCGGCGGGGTCCGGCCGGCGTCGCGGTGGCACGCGGCGGCTCCGGTCGCCGGAAGGAGGCGGCGGCGGCGGAGCGAACGAGGCGGCGGGGGCCGGGCGCGGGGAGGAGGACGACCCGGGCGGCGGCAGCGGATGGGCCCACGGGGGCCAGCCTTGGGCTTCCCGGGCCCGGGTGGAGTTCGGCGGCGATGTGGGGCGCCCGCTCCACGTGGCGCGCCCCGGTTGGCGGCGGCGATCTGTCTGGGGAAGGTCGGACATGTCCGGCTCGACGAAGACGATTTTTAGGGTTTCGGGGGAAGAAGGAGATCCGAAAATCGGGGGGGGGGTGTTTAAATAGGCCTAGAGGGAGCTAGGAGAGTCCAAATGAGGTGCGGTTTTCGGCCACGCGATCGTGATCGAACGATCTAGATGATGGAGAAGACTTAGGTGGGTGTTGGGACAAATTGGAGGGGTGTTGGGCTGCAACACACATGAGGCCTTTTCGGTCCCTCGGTTAACCATTGGAGTATCAAACGAAGTCCAAATGATACGAAACTTGACAGGCGGTCTACCGGTAGTAAACCAAGGCCGCTTGGTAAGTCTCCGTCCAATCCGGAAATGTTTAATCCCCACACACGAAAGAAAGCTAGAAATGACCACCGGAGGAGAACGAAGCGCCGGAATGCAAAACGGACAACGGGGAAAATGCTCGAATGCATGAGATGAACACGTATGTAGATGCAATGCACATGATGACATGATATGAGATGCATGACAACGACAACAACACACGGAGACAAAACCCGAACCCGAGGAAATAAATATAACTTAACGCCGGAAACGGCAAGAGTTGGAGTACAAATTGGGAAAGTTACATCCGGGGTGTTACACTCATGGTCGAGTGGATTGCACCTTGAAGTAAATTCCAGTTGGTAGAATCTATTGTCCTTTGGATGTCTTTGACTATAGGGAGTGTCCTTAGGGAGGGTGCTTAGATCAGGTCTATTTCCCTACCCCAGGTACACGGCACCGTCAGGTAGGGCACGCCCCCACCCTCGTGGACGACCCGGGACTCTTCTGGCCCAACTCTTTTACTCTGGGGGCTTCTTTTGGTCCATAAAAAATCATCAAAAATTGGCACGTCAATGGACTCCGTTTGGTATTCCTTTTTTGGAAAACTAAAAAACAAGGAAAAACAAAAACTGGCACTATGCTCTAGGTTAATAGGTTAGTCCCAAAAATCATATAAAATAGCATATAAATGCATATAAAACATCCTAGATGGATAATATAATAGCATGGAACAATTAAAAATTATAGATACGTTGGAGACGTATCAGCATCCCCAAGCTTAATTCCTGCTCGTCCTCGAGTAGGTAAATGATAAAAAAGCAGAATTTTTGATGTGGAATGCTACCTAACATATTCATCAGTGTAATCTTCTCTATTGTGGCAAGAATATTCAGATCCATAAGATTCAAGAAAAAAGTTTAATATTGACATAAAAACAATAATACTTCAAGCATACTAACCAAGCAATCATGTCTTCTCAAAATAACATGGCCAAAGAAAGCTATCCCTACAAAATCATATAGTCTGGCTATGCTCTATCTTCATCACACAAAATATTTAAATAATGCACAACCCCGATGACAAGCCAAGTAATTGTTTCATACTTTTGATGTTCTCAAAAATTTTCAATCTTCACGCAATACATGAGCGTGAGCCATGGACATAACACTATAGGTGGAATAGAATGGTGGTTGTGGAGAAGACAAAAAGTAGAAGATAGTCTCACATCAACTAGGCGTATCAGCGGGCTATGGAGATGCCCATCAATAGATATCAATGCGAGTGAGTAGGGATTGCCATGCAACGGATGCACTAGAGCTATAAGTGTATGAAAGCTCAAAAGGAAACTAAGTGGGTGTGCATCCAACTCGCTTGCTCACGAAGACCTAGGGCATTTTGAGGAATCCCATCATTGTAATATACAAGCCAAGTTCTATAACAAAAGATTCCCACTAGTATATGAAAGTGACAACATAGGAGACTCTCTATCATGAAGATCATGGTGCTACTTTGAAGCACAAGTGTGGTAAAAGGATGGTAGCATTACCCCTTCTCTCTTTT
Source organism: Triticum urartu (assembly GCF_003073215.2). Taxonomy (NCBI): domain Eukaryota; kingdom Viridiplantae; phylum Streptophyta; class Magnoliopsida; order Poales; family Poaceae; genus Triticum; species Triticum urartu. The sequence continues at coordinate 223,581,810 of NC_053024.1, read as the reverse complement.
TCTCTCATTTTTTGTTTTTTTGGACCTTCCCTTTTTTATGGCCTCTTTTTTCTCCTTTTTTTATTTTTCGTCCGGAGTCTCATCCCGACTTGTGGGGGAATCATAGTCTCCATCATCCTTTCCTCACATGGGGCAATGCTCTAATAATGATGATCATCACACTTTTATTTACTTACAACTCAAAAATTACAACTCGATAATTAGAACAAAATATGACTCTATGTGAATGCCTCCAGCGGTGTATCGGGATGTGCAATGATTCAAGAGTGACATGTATGAAATTATGAACGGTGGCCTTGCCACAAATATGATGTTAACTACATGATCATGCAAAGCAATATGACAATGATGAAGCATGTCATAATAAATGGAACGGTGGAAAGTTGCATGGCAATATATCTCAGAATGGCTATGGAAGTGCCATAATAGGTAGATATGGTGGCTATTTTGAGGAAGCTAAATGGTGGGTTTATGGTACCGGCGAAAGCCACGCGGTACTAGATAGGCTAGCAATGGTGGAAGGGTGAGAGTGCGTATAATCCATGGACTCAGCATTAGTCATAAAGAACTCACATACTTATTGCAAAAATCTATTAGTTATCAAAAAAGTACTACGCGCATGCTCATAGGGGGATAGATTGGTAGGAAAAGACCATCGCTCGTCCCTGACCACCACTCATAAGGAAGACAATCAAAAAATAAATCATGCTCCGACTTCATCACATAACGGTTCACCATACGTGCATGCTATGGGAATCACAAACTTTAACACAAGTATCTCTCAAATTCACAACTACTCAACTATCATGACTCTAATATCACCATCTTCATATCTCAAAACAATCATCAAGTATCAAACTTCTCATAGTATTCAATGCACTTTATATGAAAGTTTTTATTATACCCATCTTGGATGCCCATCATATTAGGACTAGTTCCATAACCAAAGCAAGTTACCATGTTGTTTATGACTCTCAAAATAATATAAGTGAAGCATGAGCGTTCATCTATTTCTTCAAAATAAAACCACCGCCATGCTCTAAAAGGATATAAGTGAAGCACTAGAGCAAATGACAAACTACTCCGAAAGATATAAGTGAAGATCAATGAGTAGACGAATAATTATGCAACTATGTGAAGACTCTCTAATATTTAAGAATTTCAGATCTTGGTATATTATTCAGACAGCAAACAAAACAAAACAAAATAAAATGACGCTCCAAGCAAAACACATATCGTGTGGTGAATAAAAATATAGCTCCAAGTAAAGTTACCGATGAACGAAGACGAAAGAGGGGATGCCATCCGCGGCATCCCCAAGCTTAGGCTCTCGGTTGTCCTTGAATATTACCTTGGGGTGCCTTGGGCATCCCCAAGCTTAGGCTCTTGCCACTCCTTATTCCATAGTCCATCGAATCTTTACCCAAAACTTGAAATCTTCACAACACAAAACTCAACAGAAAACTCCTAAGCTCCATTAGTATAAGAAAATAAATCACCACTTTTGGTAGTGTTGTGAACTCATTCTAAATTCATATGGTGTAATATCTACTGTATTCCAACCTCTCTATAGTTCATACCCTCCGATACTGAAGGAAATATGCCCTAGAGGCAATAAGGAAGTTGTTATTTATATTTCCTTATATCATGATAAATGTTTATTATTCATGCTAGAATTGTATTAACCAGAAACTCAGTACATGTGTGAATACATAGACAAACAGAATGTCACTAGTATGCCTCTACTTGACTAGCTCGTTGAATCAATGATGGTTATGTTTCCTAACCATAGACATGAGTTGTCATTTGATTAACGAGATCACATCATTAGAGAATGATGTGATTGACTTGACCCATCCATTAGCTTAGCACGATGATTGTTTAGTTTGTTGCTATTGCTTTCTCCATAACTTATACATGTTCCTTTGACTATGAGATCATGCAACTCCCGAATACCGGAGGAACACTTAGTGTCCTATCAAACGTCACAACGTAACTGGGTGACTATAAAGATTCTCTACAGGTGTCTCCGATGGTGTTTGTTGAGTTGGCATAGATAGAGATTAGGATTTGTCACTCCGAGTATCGGAGAGGTATCTCTAGGCCCTCTCAGTAATGCACATCACTATAAGCCTTGCAAGCAATGTGACTAATGAGTTAGTTACGGGATGATGCATTATGGAACGAGTAAAGAGACTTGCCGATAACGAGATTGAACTAGGTATTGAGATACCGATGATCGATTCTCGGGCAAGTAACATATCAATGACAAAGAGAACAACGTATATCGTTATGCGGTTTGACCGATAAAGATCTTCGTAGAATATGTGGGAGCCAATATGAACATCTAGGTTCCACTATTGGTTATTGACCGGAGATGTGTTTCGGTCATGTCTACATAGTTCTCGAACCCGTAGGGTCCACACGCTTAACGTTCGGTGATGATCGGTATTATGATTTTATGTGTTTTGATGTACCTAAGGTAGTTCGGAGTCCCAGATGTGATCATGGACATGACGAGGAGTCTCCAAATGGTAGAGACATAAAGATTGATATATTGGATGACTATATTCGGACGCCGGATGAGTTTCGGGGGTCACCGGATAATTGTCGGAGTGCTGGGGGGTTATCAGAACCCCCGGGGGATCTAATGGGCCAGCGTGGGCCTTAGTGGAGAGAGAGAGGGCTGGCCAAGGCAGGGCCGCGCGCTCCTCCCCGTCTAGTCTGAATTGGACTAGGGAAAGGGGGCGGCACCCCCCTTTCCTTCTGTTCTCTCCCTCTCCTTCCTTCCCCCTTCCTCCTCCTAGTAGGACTACGAAAGGGGAGTCCTACTTCTACTAGGAGGAGGACTCCTCCTCTCCTGGTGCGCCCCAAGTGCCGGCCGTCCTCCCCCTTGCTCCTTTATATACGGAGGCAGGGGCACCCTAGGACACACAAGTTGATCATTGATCCCTTAGCCGTGTGCGGTGCCCCCCTCCACCATAATCCACCTCGGTCATATCGTCATAGTGCTTAGGCGAAGCCCTGCGCCGGTAGCTTCGCCATCACCGTCATCATGCTGTCGTGCTGACGAAGCTCTCCCCCGACACTCAGCTGGATCGAGAGTTCGTGGGACGTCACCGAGCTGAACGTGTGTAGATCGCGGAGGGGCCGAACGTGTGAAGACGTACGACTACATCAACCGCGTTGTCATAACGCTTCCGCTTATGGTCTATGAGGGTACATGGACAACACTCTTCCCTTCTCGTTGCTATGCATCACCATGATAGATCTTGTGTGTGCGTAGGATTTTTTTTTGAAATTACTGCGTTCCCAACAGTGGCAACCGAGCCAGGTCTATGCGTAGATGTTATATGCACGAGTAGAACACAAAGGAGTTGTGGGCATGGGTATATACATATTGCTTGCTGTCACTAGTTGATTCTTGATTCGGCGGTATTGTTGGATGAAGTGGCCCAGACCGACATTACGTGTACGCTTACGCGAGACTGGTTCTACCAACGTGCTTCGCACACAGGTGGCTGGTGGGTGTCAGTTTCTCCAACTTTAGTTGAATCGGATTCAATGAACATGGTTCTTTCTGAAGATAAAAAATCAATCACTATACCGCGTTGTGGTTTTTGATGCGTAGGTAAGAACGGTTCTTGCTCAGCCCGTAGTAGCCACGTAAAACTTGCAACAACAAAGTAGAAGACGTCTAACTTGTTTTTGCAGGGCATGTTGTGATGTGATATGGTCAAGACATGATGCTAAATTTTATTGTATGCGATGATCATGTTTTGTAACACAGTTATCGACAACTGGGAGGATCCATATGGTTGTCGCTTTATTGTATGAAATGCAATCACCATGTAATTGCTTTACTTTATCACTAAGCGGTAGTGATAGTCGTAGAAGCAATAGTTGGTGAGACAACAACGATGCTTCGATGGAGATCAAGGTGTCAAGCCGGTGGCGATGGTGATCATTACGGTGCATTGGAGATGGAGATCTAAGGCACAAGATGATGATGGCCATATCATATCACTTATATTGATTGCATGTGATGTTTATCCTTTATGCATCTTATTTTGCTTAGTTCGGTGGTAGCATTATAAGATGATCTCTCACTAAATTTCAAGGTATAAGTGTTCTCCCTGAGTATACACCGTTGCTACAGTTCGTCATGCCGAGACACCACGTGATGATCGGGTGTGATAAGCTCTACGTTCACATACAATGGGTGCAAGCCAGTTTCGCACACGCGAAATACTCGGGTTAAACTTGACGAGCCTAGCATATGCAGATATGGCCTCGGAACACTGAGACCAAGAGGTCGAGCGTGAATCATATAGTAGATATGATCAACATAGTGATGTTCACCATTGAAAACTACTCCATCTCACGTGATGATCGGACATGGTTTAGTTTATATGGATCACGTGATCACTTAGATGATTAGATAGATGTCTATCTAAGTGGGAGTTCTTAAGTAATTTGATTAATTGAACTTTAATTTATCATGAACTTAGTACCTGATAGTATTTTGCATGTCTATGTTGTTGTACATAGATGGCCCGTGCTGTTGTTCCGTTAAATTTTAATAAGTTCCTAGAGAAAGCTAAGTTGAAAGATGATGGTAGAAACTACACGGACTGGGTCCGTAACTTGAGGATTATCCTCATTGCTGCACAAAAGAATTACATCCTGGAAGCACCACTAGGTGTCAAACCTGCTGCGGGAGCAATGCCAGATGTTGTGAACACCTCGCAGAGCAAAGTTGATGACTACTCGATAGTTCTGTGTGCCATGCTTTACGGCTTAGAACTGAGACTTCAATGACATTTTGAACGTCATGGAGCATATGAGATGTTCCAGGAGTTGAAGTTAATATTTCAAGCAAATGCCCGGATTAAGAGATATGAAGTCTCCAATATGTTCTACAGCTGCAAAATGGAGGAGAATAGTTCTGTGAGTGAACATATACTCAGAATGTCTGGGTACCACAACCACTTGACTCAGCTGGGAGTTAATCTTCCTGATGATAGTGTCATTGACAGAGTTCTTCAATCACTGCCACCAAGCTACAAGAGCTTCGTGATGAACTATAATATGCAAGGGATGGATAAGACGATTCCTGAGCTCTTCGCAATGCTAAAGGCTGCGGAGGTAGAAATCAAGAAGGAGCATCAAGTGTTGATGGTCAACAAGATCACCAGTTTCAAGAAAAAGGGTAAAGTAAAGAAGGGGAACTTCAAGAAGAACAACAAGCCAGTTGTTGCTCAAGTGAAGAAACCCAAGTCTGGACCTAAGCCTGAGACTGAGTGCTTCTACTGCAAAGGGACTGGTCACTAGAAGCGGAACTACCCCAAGTATTTGGTGGAGAAGAAAGGATGGCAAAGTAAAAAGTATATTTGATATACATGTTATTGATGTGTACCTTACTAATGCTCACAATAGTGCATGGGTATTTGATACTGGTTCAGTTGCTAACATTTGCAACTCGAAACAGGGGCTACGGATTAAGCGAAGATTGGCTAAGGACGAGGTGACGATGCACGTGGGAAATGGTTCCAAAGTCGATGTGATCGCCGTCGGCATGCTACCTCTACATCTACCTTCGGGATTAGTTTTAGACCTAAATAATTGTTATTTGGTGCCAGCGTTGAGCATGAACATTATATCTGGATCTTGTTTGATGTGAGACGGTTATTCATTTAAATTAGAGAATAATGGTTGTTCTATTTATATGAGTAATATCTTTTATGGTCATGCACCCTTGATGAGTGGTCTATTTTTACTAAATCTTGATAGTATGATACGCATATTCACAGTATTGAAGCCAAAAGATGCAGAGTTGATAACGATACTGCAACTTATTTGTGGAACTACCGTTTGGGTTATATTGGTGTAAAGCGCATGAAGAAACTCCATTCTAATGGACTTCTGGAATCATTTGATTATGAATCACTTGGTACTTGCGAACCATGCCTCATGGGCAAGATGACTAAAACTCCGTTCTCCAGAACAATGGAGCGAGCAACAGAGCTATTGGAAATCATACATACTGATGTATGTGGTCCAATGAACATTGAGGCTCGCGGGGATATCGTTATTTTCTCACCTTCACAGATGATTTGAGCAGATATGGGTATATCTACTTAATGAAACATAAGTGTGAAACATTTGAAAAGTTCAAAGAATTTCAGAGTGAAGTGGAAAATCATCGTAACAAGAAAATAAAAGTTTCTACGATCCGATCGTGGAGGAGAATATTTGAGTTATGAGTTTGGTCTTCATTTGAAACAATGCGGAATAGTTTCGCAACTCACGGCACCCGGAACACCATAGCGTAATGGTGTGTTCGAATGTCGTAATCATACTTTACTAGATATGGTGCGATCTATGATGTCTCTTACTGATTTACCGCTATCGTTTTGGGGTTATGCTTTAGAGACAGCTGCATTCACATTAAATAGGGCACCATATAAATCTGTTGAGATGACACCTTATGAACTGTGGTTTGGCAAGAAACCCAAGTTGTCGTTTCTTAAAGTTTGGGGTGCTTATGTGAAGATACTTCAACCTGATAAGCTCGAACCCAAAATGGAGAAATGTGTCTTCATAGGATACCCAAAGGAGACCGTTAGGTACACCTTCTATCACAGATCCGAAGGCAAGATATTCGATGCTAAGAATGGATCCTTTCTAGAGAAGGAGTTTCTCTCGAAAGAAGTGAGTGACAGGAAAGTAGAACTTCACGAGGTAATTGTTTTTTTGAGGGAGAAATAGTAGGAAAGGCTCCTACTGTGTTTTCATATATATATATATATATATATATATATATTACAAGTGCTTTACATTTTGCATGTGGGTGTCATCCTGCCCAGACAGATTGAGTTAGGGGGATAGGGATGATACTACTAGTGTAACTCAGAAATAAAAGAGGAAATGAAAGTAGGATGACCCCCCTTAGTCCTATGTTGGAGGAGGTCAAAATCGTCCTTGAATCTCTTTAGCCACCCACTAACGGTTGGTGCAATCCTCCTAAAATGTTTATTGTTTCTTTCCTTCCAGAGACTCCAGGCAGCCACCAGGAAGATTTCAAAGAAGAGTGGGCGCCCCCAGGAGTTTTTAGCCTGTTGAAGCAGTTGGAGGCGGCAGGTGAAGGGTGGCCAGCTAATCCCAAGTTTTTGCCAGCAAGATTGACTGAATGGGCAAGTAAAGATCATATGGTCCACAATTTCCTCGTCGTGGTTGCCACAGAGCAGGCAACTGTGGTCATCACCTATGTCATAATGTCGACGCTTGAGCATGTCACGTGTATTCAATCGGTCGTTCATTAGGAGCCAGCCAAAGACATTGATCCTCATGATGCAGCAAGCGCGCCAGAGAAGGGAGAAAGCTGGGTGGGCGTTGGCGTCTCGAAAGAAGAATCTGTAGTAGTCGGCCAGCTGGTAGACAGATTTCCCCCAGGTATAATGCCAGACATCGTTGACAGATGCGGACGGGTGCATTTGTGTGGAGATCTATCGAATGTCTCGAACCTCGGCCAGGGCTTGGGGAGAAAGAGGTAGGTGAAAGGTTTCCGACAATGCCGTGCTCTCCAAGAAATCTTTGATAGTCTCGTCCTCATGCATGGCAAAGGAGAACGCGTGAGGGTGCGAATTTTCCAGAACATCCACCGCCCAAAGATCTTTACAAACTAGAGCAGTTGTGCCCGACATGACTCGGACTTGTGAAATCCCTCGGAAGACAGGCGTGAGCTTGAGGATTTCGCGCCACCAAAAAGAGCCCACTGGATTTGTGGCATGGGGGACTTTATCGACATAGTATGTGTTCCAAATGAGATATACCCAGGGGACATCGAGCTTGTTATAAAACTTGTGCAAAAATTTCATGAGCAGGGCATCATTTTGCACCTTAATGTTGATAACCCCGAGGCCACCATGCTTTTTGGGTTTGCAGACCATGTCCCATGCAGCAAGGGAGTTGCACTTGTCCCCTTGTTCCGTATTTTTGGTCCAGAGACATCTCCTTCTGATTTTATCAAGCATCTCAATCAGCCTGGGTGACAACTTGAGTGTGCACATGGCGTAAATGAGGAGGGATGTGGCGGTAGCATTCATCCAAGAAAGTTTGCCACCGTAGGACATCATTGCGATCGTGGAGGTGAGGGAATGTTCAGCACTGCAAACTAGGGGCATTAGATCAAGGATGGTTGGTTTAGACGTGCCGAGAGGTAGCCCAAGGTAAGTAAAGGGCATGGATCCAACTGAACACCCAAATAGGTTTGCAAATGCCAAGGAAGTTTCCTCCAACAGGTTGATTGGGATCAGTGTAGACTTGTGAAAGTTAATTCGGAGGTCGATGGAGGAAGCATAGTCCACAAGGATTTCTTTGATGACTGCGGCTTGCTGAGGGCATGCAGGCATGGCCAGTATCGTGTCGTCGGCATATTGGATTACCGGATAGTCTGTTTGGCCAACGCAAGGGAAGGGCAGCTGGATTTTGCCTTGTCTAAAAGCATCGTTAATAGCTCCTTGGAGGAGATCAGCTACAATGACGAAGATCAAGGGGGAGAGCGGGTGCCCCTGTCGTACACCGGGTGCGGCAGTGAAATTGTCTGCCGGGCACACCATTCAATAGAACCGATGAACGCCCTGTCGAGAAGATGCATTTAATCCAGGATAGCCACTTATCGTTGAATCCCAGGTGTTTCATAATATTCAACATGGGAGCATGTTCAATTGTATCGAAGGCTTTAGCGAAGTCCAGTTTCAGCAAGATAATTTGCTTCTTCGATGCATGGCATTGGTGTATATATTGGAAGGCCCAGGCCAGGCAATCCTGTATCGTTCTCCCTTTTATAAAACCATATTGGTTCTTGTGGATAATCTTTAGAATGACCCGTTGCAAACGATTAGCAAGCAGCTTAGTAATCATCTTAAGGCAACAATTGAGGAGAGTGATCGGGCAGTAGTCATTGACAGTTTCCGGCGAGATGGACTTTGGAATTAATGTTATCAGACCATCGTTTATACTAGTGAGATCCAAGTCCCCCTGGTGGAAAGCTTCACAAAGGTTGTAAAAGTCATGTTTGATAATGGGCCAGCATGCTTTAAGGAATGCACCACTGAATCCATCCGGGCCTGGTGCACGATCGACCGACATTTCTTTAATAACCGCATCAATATCATCGTGGGTAAATGGCTCAGTTAGCTGGTCTAGGTCATCGTGGTGTTGCAGAACATTAGGTAAATTAAATTTCATTTGTGCAGGTCACAAAGTACCCAGGCGATCAGTATATGTTTGGAACAGAAGCGCTTCTTTTCCGTTGTGACTATCAATGAGGGAGCCATCTTCTTTTCTAAAGCTTGCAATGTTGTTGCGGCGATATCTTTCGGTGGCAACATCCTGAAATTTTTTGGTATTCTCATCCACGAACTTGATCCATCTAATTGTGCAACGCTTCTTCCAGTACTGGTTTTGATATTTAAGGAGTCGCAGCAAGTGTTTCTTGATGATATTCCGAAAGTTTGCTTCAGGAATAGAGAGGGCTATGTTATTTTCAAGTTCATCCAGTTGCGCCAAGGTTTCGTTGCAATTAGCAATGGCTACGGATAGTCGGGAAAGGTTTTTGCTCCAGATTTTTAGGGTGTGGCGCAGAGCTTTGAATTTACGACAGAGAATAGTCGTAGCGTTTTGTGCTCTAACTGGTCTATTCCAAACATCTTGGACAAGATCCATGAAGCCAGGGTGCAAAATCCAAAGGGGCTCAAAACGAAACACCTTGCTACGAGGGATGCAAGTTTGGATGGAAATACTGCAGGGTATATGGTCGGAGACAGGCTTACCAAGAGGCTTGACCATGGTATTGGGGTACACATTGGTCCAATGCAACGAGGTAAAGAACCAGTCTAGTTGTTCAAGTAGTGGATCTTGCTGCATATTGCTCCAAGTATATGATCGGCCCTTGATAGGTAGTTCAATAAGGCTCTGCTTGCGTATAATATCATTGAACATGCATATGTCATTCGGGCACCCCCCCCGGCTTGTTTCTATTATCAGGCGCACGAATGTAATTGAAATCGCCAACTAGGAGCCAATCTTGCGAGCTAGGTATATCCAGATTATAAAGCCAATTGGTAAACTTAATACGCGCGTCACCCGAACATGGGCCATAAATATTAACTAGCGTCCAAGAATGAGACGATAAAGTGCTAGTAAAATTAATGACCAAGGCAAAATCAGACGAGAACACCACATCACCAGTAAACATAGAGCTTTTCCATATAGTAAGCAAGCCACCCGAAGCTCCTTGAGATGGGACATATGCAAACTGATCAAATTGTCTAGGGCAACAGGATTTAATAAAGGATAACTCAAAAGAGGTTTTCTTTGTCTCTTGGATGCAAACAACCGAGCAACCACTGGATCTAATGGCGTTATTCAGTGCAAGCTATTTATCATAAGAATTGATGCCACGAATGTTCCAACAGAGCACTTCCCAGCTACGCAAAAGGGGCATAGAGAATAAATGGACTAGGCCCTGGAGGGCCCATCCTCAGCAGGCAAATCAACATTAGCCGGAGTACCTGGGTGATCAGTTGAAGCAGTAGATGGAGCAGGTACCGCAGTGAGAAGATCGTCAGTCAGTTCAGCCGCGGGAACATCACACTTGTTAATACCAATCGCCTGAAGGACATGGACAAGAGTACGAGGAACATCTTCAGAGGTCGAGTCCATGGCCGAGGAAGAGGATCCAATCGAAGGAACCAGCCTGGGCTTAACCTTGGAGTTGGTGGTGCGGGTTTCAATCACCTGGTTGACCTTGAAGCCATTTTATTTGTTGGAGCGGTTGCTTCGACGCACTTCAACAGTGGAGGTATGAGCAGGTTCCCGAGCCCGACGACCACGAGTCACAATAGTAAGACCTGCCGGTTCCAGGATGGAGTTCACAGCAGCAAGACCAGCAGGCTCGACAGAGGAGTTGACAACAGTGGCAAACATATCCTGGTTAGTCCTGTCGTTGTGACTATCAGTCTAGGGCGGTAAGGTGCCAGTCTCGACCAGAGGCATAGGCGGAGAAGCAGCCAGAGGGGTAACTTCAATTTGGGCAGCGTTAGTCGTAGAGGGCAATAGAAGCTGTGTGTTCTGTAGAGAATTTTCAGAAATATCTTCCAGGACCACAGAGGACATTTGAGGAGATGGCAGCTGGGAAAGAACAATGCCATTGTCATCGGAGGAAACCAACACCGAAACTTGCACATTTGCAGAGCGCAAACCGTAGCCTGAACTCCACGGACCAATGGTGGCCAATGCAGGGCGCAAAGCGTGGAAGATGAAGTTATTCAAGAGCTGCCTGGGAATTGGGTCTGACAGCAGAAGGTTCAGCAGGTCTGATCCATTGGCCGATAGGCCAAAGTGAATGCCATTGTTGTGCATGCTGACAGTAATGTTCAGTGCATCCTGGGCTTCAGGCATGGCTGGTTCAGTGATAGGAAGCAAAAGCGGAGCATCTTCAGTTGGTGCAGAGCTGTCATCAGAGGAGGAGAAGGTGTCATTCCAAGCCTCAATTGGGTTATCTAAAATATTATCTTCCGGAACGATACCATGCTGGAAGATGAGTCCCTGAGCTGCTACCCGGGCTTGATAATTGACAAGATGGTGAGCCGGAGGAGCTGCCCATTGCCCCCAACCACCATTGTTCTGAGGAGGTGCATTGCCCTGGTTGGCATTGTCAGCATTGGGAGCTCCATTTTGCACTAACCAGTTGTGCACCTGCTGTTGATACAGCTGCTCAGCAGTCATCTCAGGACCAAACAGAGGATGAGGATTTCCATCAGCTGGTGGATCTTCTTCGCCAGGAGGGAGCACTTCAGGTAGTAGGCCATTCCAGTCGTTGCTTCTGAGGATTGTGATCTGAACAGTCCAGCAATCCCTGGCACCACCCAGCTGCCAGACAACAAAACTTTTGGGGACCAGACAGAGACGTAGAACACAGGCTTTTATGAGCATAAACCTCCTATCCTGCCACGGGTTATACCAGCTAACAAGGGAACCATAGCCACCCAGGGCTTTAGTGATGTAATAATCCATCTGATAGTCGTAAGGGAATCCGAAGAACATGAGCCAGACCTCATGGCCAAAAGAGGTGGTGCGGCGATTCAGAGCTTCATTGTGCGGCACAAAAGTAATTAGAAGATCTTCTTCAAGTTCAAGAGGAGTATTGACTACAGAGTCGCACAAGAAAGAGTCCGCAAATCCAAAGATACCAATGCCAAAAGGGTGGTCTCTTGATTCAGTAGTAAAAAGCTATGATTCATGGAGCAGACCTTGGACCATGTTGCGGATGGCCGCGCGGCGATGCAAGGGGACATACGCACTGGCTTCAGCGACGGCGAGGAAATCGTGGTTGAGCGGCGGGATGGGTCCGACAACCATGCCACTGCGAACGACGCGGTCTGCCAGGCCGGGCTCCACTGCGAAACCCGGCGGGAGGAAGGGCACCGGATTGAGTGGGTAGTTCGCCATGGACGGTGGAGCGGCGGAGGGTAGTGATGGTGGTGGCTGGTGAGGTGACGCGAGTGGGCAGAGCTACGGTGTGGAAGAAGCCGAGGCAGAAGCCGGACTGTGAGGGGTAAAGTGGGAAGAGGGAGAAATCTTTTCTCGCCACTGCCACTTCTCGTTGAAACAACGTCTACGGCAGGATTGTTCCACGTGGTCGTAGAAACCACACACCGCGCATCGGACGGTGGGTTTGCGTTTAGGCTGATCATGCACGTTAAGGGAAGGAACAAATTGATCAGACCGCAGATGCATGTTACCAATTGTGGTTTGCAAAGTTTGGAACTTTTGGGGCTTAAAAAAATGGGGCAGTCAATAGCCTTATGACCAGGCGAGGAGCAATTAATACAAATCAATCTGGCTTGGCAAGAAATCTTGTGGTGTCCCCATTGTAGGAAACGAGAGCAGAGAACCGCCCAATTAGAGGATAAATCCAATATTTCCACTTCCGAATAATGGGCCTGGGCCAAGTCAGCTTTATGATGGGCCGAGAGAGTAGAGGGCCAGGATACATGCTGGGGCGCATATTTGAACACCGACTGCAAGAAACATTGAGGCAACGGTGGATATAGGACATATAAGGGGCATTTAAAGGCTCCCAATTGAATGTATTTCCCCTGTTGCGAATCCTCAAACTGAGCCTGGTTCAAAAAATGAGCAATTAATGCGGTGCAATCCTTGGGAGCGGAAACCATGCAAACTGCTTGAGAAGAATGTGGTTGAGAATAATCCATGTGAGGATGATCCACCGAAACATGAACCGAGGGCATATGATCCTGTTTAGTTTGATCCAAATGAGAGGAGGACACTTCATGTGCATTGTTGTTAGAGAATCGCATCGATGAAATCAGAATCAAACCAAACTTACACAACACCTTCTCAGAGCTTGAACTTAAACTAGATCCCGAGTGCAAGAATTTGAGAGAGGATTTAACAGCCATCGAACGACGAGAGGATGAGTCCTTAAGCTCAATATCAGCATGCCAACATGATTCATCAATTGGAGCATTTGCAAAACGGCCATTATAAAGGTGGAAGTGACAAATAAAATCTGGCCAAACACGATCCCTCAAATGATGGATGAAATTTCCCACTTTGTTATTAGCCACCGAAAACCGGAAAGACCGAGAATTGATTTGTAGCACTTTGAAACCAGAGCTAAGACCCCCAATGCAGCATTGGAGCGCAATACCCACCGAATCCACGGAGATGGCAAAGGAAGCCGAGGAAAAAGAGACCACCAAAAAGAATTCCTTGGAGTCTCGAGAAGGAGAAAAATGGATCGTGGAGCCAAACCTGCGTCTCACCTGATCGGCCAAGGCAAGGCCAGGTGCAAAATCCCAATGCAAGAGGCCTTCCATGGTGGATTAATCTAGAAATCACCATGGAGTATGGTGAGTGGTAGGGGGAGAGAGGTGGGAGAGGAGAGGTGGGAGAGGTGAGTCGCCGTCATTGTCGGAAGGCGCCTTTGGTTGAAGCCCTCTTCATGAGGTAATTGTACCTGATCCCTTATTGGAAAGTAGTTCATCACTGAAATCAGTTCCAGTGATTCCTACACCAGTAAGTGAGGAAGCTAATGATGATGATCATCAAACTTCTGATCAAGTTACTGCCAAACCCTGTAGGTTAACCAGAGTGAGATCCACACCAGAGTGGTACGGTAATCCTGTTCTGGAGGTCATGTTACTTGACCATGACGAACCTACGAACTATGAGGAAGCGATGATGATCCCAGATTCCGCAAAATGGCTAGAGGCCATGAAATCTGAGATGGGATCCATGTATGAGAACAAAGTGTGGACTTTGGTTGACTTGCCTGTTGGTCGGTAGGCCATAGAGAATAAATTGATCTTCAAGAAGAAGACTAATGCTGACGGTAATGTTACTGTCTACAAAGCTTGACTTGTTGCAAAAGGTTTTCGACAAGTTCAAGAAGTTGACTACGATGAGACCTTCTCACCCGTAGTGATGCTTAAGTCCGTACAAATCATGTTAGCAATTGCCGCATTTTGTGATTATGAAATTTGGCAAATGGATGTCAAAACTGCATTCCTTAATGGATATCTTAAAGAGGAGTTGTATATGATGCAACCAGAAGGTTTTGTCGATCCAAAAGGTGCTAACAAAGTGTGCAAGCTCCAGCGATCCATTTATGGACTGGTGCAAGCCTCTCGGAGTTGGAATATATGCTTTGATAGTGTGATCAAAGCATATGGTTTTATACAGACTTTTGGAGAAGCCTGTATTTACAAGAAAGTGAGTGGGAGCTCTGTAGCATTTCTGATATTATATGTAGATGACATATTGTTGATCGGAAATGTTACTGAATTTCTGAATAGCATAAAAGGATACTTGAATAAGAATTTTTCAATGAAAGACCTCGGTGAAGCTGCTTATATATTGGGCATCAAGATCTATAGAGATAGATCAAGACGCTTAATTGGACTTTCACAAAGCACATACCTTGATAAAGTTTTGAAGAAGTTCAAAATGGATCAAGCAAAGAAAGGGTTCTTGCCTGTGTTACAAGGTGTGAAGTTGAGTCAGACTCAATGCCCGACCACTGCAGAAGATAGAGAGAAAATGAAAGTCATTCCCTATGCTTCAGCCATAAGTTCTATCATGTATGCAATGTTGTGTACCAGACCTGATGTGTGCCTTGCTATTAGTTTAGTAGGGAAGTACCAAAGTAATCCAGGAGTGGATCACTGGACAACGGTCAAGAACCTCCTGAAATACCTGAAAAGTACTAAGGATATGTTTCTCGTTTATGGAGGTGCCAAAGAGCTCGTCGTAAACGGTTACGTCGATGCAAGCTTTGACACTGATCCGGATGACTCTAAGTCACAAACCGGATACATATTTTTATTAAATGGTGGAGCTGTCAGTTGGTGCAGTTCCAAGCAGAGCGTCGTGGCGGGATCTACATGTGAAGCGGAGTACATAGCTGCTTCGGAAGCAGCAAATGAAGGAGTTCATATCCGATCTAGGTGTCATACCTAGTGCATCGGGTCCAATGAAAATCTCTTGTGACAACACTTGTGCAATTGCCTTGGCAAAGGAATCCAGATTTCACAAAACACCCAAGCACATCAAGAGACGCTTCAATTCCATCCGTGATCAAGTCAAGGAGGGATACATAGAGATTTGCAAGATACATACATATCTGAATGTTGCAGACCCGTTGACTAAGCCTCTCTCACGAGCAAAACATGATCAGCACCAAGACTCCATGGGTGTTAGAATCATTACAATGTAATCTAGATTATTGACTCTAGTGCAAGTGGGAGACTGAAGGAAATATGTCCTAGAGGCAATAATAAAGTTGCTATTTATATTTCCTTATATCATGATAAATGTTTATTATTCATGCTAGAATTGTATTAACCGGAAACTTAGTACATGTGTGAATACATAGACAAACAGAATGTCACTAGTTTGCCTCTAGTTGACTAGCTCGTTGAATCAATGATGGTTATGTTTCCTAACCATATACATGAGTTGTCATTTGATTAATGGGATCACATCATTAGAGAATGATGTGATTGACTTGACCCATCCGTTAGCTTAGCACGATGATCGTTTAGTTTGTTGCTATTCCTTTCTCCATAACTTATACATGTTCCTGTGACTATGAGATCATGCAACTCCCGAATATCGGAGGAACACTTAGTGTGCTATCAAACGTCACAACGTAACTGGGTGACTATAAAGATGCTCTATAGGTGTCTCCGATGGTGTTTGTTGAGTTGGCATAGATCGAGATTAGGATTTGTCACTCTGAGTATCGAAGAGGTATCTCTGGGCCCTCTCGATAATGCACATCACTATAAGCCTTGCAAGAAATGTGACTAATGAGTTAGTTACGGGATGATGCATTGCAGAACGAGTAAAGAGACTTTTCGGTAACGAGATTGAACTAGGTATTGAGATACTGATGATCGAATCTTGGGTAAGTAACATACCCATGACAAAGAGAACAACGTATATCGTTATGCAGTTTGACCTATAAAGATCTTCGTAGAATATGTGGGAGCCAATATGAACATCTAGGTTCCGCTATTGGTTATTGACCGGAGACGTGTCTCGGTCATGTCTACATGGTTCTCGAACCCGTAGGGTCCGCGCGCTTAACGTTCGGTGATGATAGGTATTATGAGTTTATGTGTTTTGATGTACCGAAGGTAGTTCGGAGTCCCGGATGTGATCATGGACATGACGAGGAGTCTCGAAATGGTCAAGACATAAAGATTGATATATCCGATGACTATATTCGGACACAGGATGAGTTCCGGGGTCACCGGATAATTGTCGGAGTGCCGGGGGGTTATCGGAACCCCCGGGGATCTAATGGGCCAACATGGGCCTTAGTGGAGAGAGAGAGAGAGGGCTGGCCAAGGTAGGGCCGAGCGCCCCTCCCCCTCTACTCCAAATTGGACTAGGGAAAGGGGGGTGGTGCCCCCTTTCCTTCTGTTCTCTCCCTCTCCTTCCTTCCCCCTTCCTCCTCCTAGTAGGACTATGAAATGGGAGTCCTACTCCTACTAGGAGGAGGACTCCTCCTCTCCTAGCGCGCCCAAGGGCCGGCCGGCCTCCCCCCTTGCTCCTTTGTATACAGGGGCAGGGGGCACCCTAGGACACACAAGTTGATCATTGATCCCTTAGCCGTGTGCTGTGCCCCCCTCCACCATAATCCACCTCGGTCATATCGTCGTAGTGATTAGGCGAAGCCCTGCATCGATAGCTTCATCATCCCCGTCATCACACCTCGTGCTGATAAAGCTCTCCCTCGACACTCATCTGTATCGAGAGTTCTTGGGACGTCACCGAGCCGAACGTGTGCCGATCTCGGAGGTGCCGTACTTTCGGTAATAGGATCGGTCGGATCGTGAAGACGTACGACTACATGAACCGCATTGTCATAATGCTTCCGCTTATGGTCTACGAGGGTATGTGGACAACACTCTTCCCTTCTTGTTGCTATGCATCACCATGATAGATCTTGCGTGTGTGTAGGATTTTTTTTGAAATTACTGCGTTGCCCAACAGGTACTACTCATAGATTCATCAAAATAAGAAAACAACACATAGAAAACAGAATCTATCAAAAACAAAATAGTCTGTAGCAATCTGGAGGTTTGAATACTTCTGTAACTCCAAAAATTCTGAAAAATTAGGACATCCATGAGGGAGTCCTGGACTAAGGGTTCCTCGGGCGTTCGGCCTATTGATATGGGCCGGACTAATGGGCCGTGAAGATACAAAGACCGAAGACTTAAACCGTGTCCGGATGGGACTCTCCTTGGTGATCAACTATGAATATTCCTTTCTCTGTAACCGACCTTGTGTAACCCTAGATCCCCCCGTGTCTATATAAACAAGAGGGCTAGGTCCGTAGATAGACCCGAATAATCGTAGCCAGACTAGACTTTTAGGGTTTAGCCATTACGATCTCGTGGTAGATCAACTCTTATAATACTCGTATTCATCAAGATCAATCAAGCAGGAAGTAGGGTATTACCTCCATAGAGAGGGCCCGAACCTGGGTAAACATTGTGTCCCCCGTCTCCTGTTACCATCAATCCTAGACGCACAGTTCGTGGCCCCCTACCCGAGATCCGCCGGTTTTGACACCGACATTGGTGCTTTCATTGAGAGTTCCACTGTGCCATCCTCAAAAGGTTTGACGGCTCCTTCAATCATCTACAACAATGATGTCCTAGGAGAAGTCTTCCTCCCCGGACAGATCTTCGTGTTCGGCGGCTTCGCACTACGGGCCAACTCGCTTGGCCATCTGGAGCAGATCGAAAGCTACGCCCCTGGCCACCAGGTCAGATTCGGAAGCTTGAGATACGTCGCAGATGTCTGTGGGGAATTGATCTTCGACGGATTCGTGACCATGACAGCCGCTCCAAGCCACCATGATGAACATGACTTAAATCTGTCATCGGGCCATACCCAGGAAATTGCACTTGAAACCGCTCTGGCCTTAGATCCGGAGCAGGTCGCGCCATCCGAGGACAGGAAGCTCAACCCCGCCACGGAAGCCACAGACCCCCTGGCGTTGGAGCGAAACATAGACTTAACTTCAAGTAATATCTGTGTCACCGGAGCTACGGACTCTTTTCCGGTTATAAGTTCCGAACTATGTGCGTCCGCGCATGTCGAGCATGATCGGTCATCGATCGCCGAATTCAGCGCCGCGGACATCTTCGGCACTCGCCTCTAGGCGACGTGCTAAACTCGTTAAGAGCACTATCCTTAGCGGGAGGCTCACAACCGAATTGTGTCCAGCTCGAACCAGAGGCTGATGAGGGAGAATTTCACTTCCCACCCACCGCCCACTTCATAGCCATTGTCGAAGACTTAACTGACATGCTTGATTACGGCTCCGACGACATCGATGGTATGTACGACGGTGCCGGAGAAGAAGAGGCCCAGAACCCGTCGTTCACCGGACGCTGGACGACCACTTCCTCGTACGATGTATACATGGTGGATGCACAAAAGGAGAATAGCGGCGATTACAAGGAAGATCCAGCTGAGGATAAACCTTCCGAGATACAATCAAAGCGCCGGTGCCAGCGGTGCCACTCTAAGTCACGCCGCAGTAAAGACAGCAACACCAACACAAGAGAAGATAACACTCCGAAAGGTGCCGAAGACAATAAAGACCCCGTTGACGCAGGCACTGAATAGGATGAATGGGAAGATGGGCAGGTTAGCCCTGGTAAACAGGCCACACACGAAGACTCGGAGGACGGTAGTTATCTTCCGCTGTCCGAGGATGAGGCGAGCCTCGACACTGAGGATTTTATCGTGCCTGAGGAACCTCTTGAACAGGAGCGCTTCAAGCGCCAGCTAATAGCCACTGCAAGGAGCCTGGAAAAGAAGCAGCAACAGCTTCAAGCTGACCAAGATTTGCTCAACGACAAATGGACTGATGTCCTAGCAGCCAAAGAATACAGCCTCAAGCGCCAATCCAAAAGCTACCCGAAGCGCAAATTGCTACCTCAGTTCGACGAAGAGGCACCGGAACACATACCACCATCGCGCAATGCGGCTGACCGACCACCACGTGGTCGGGATAAAAGGGCAACTCAAGCCGAACACCAGCCCGCCCTGCCTCATTGCAAAGGCAGAGGTAAATCAGCTCACGATCATACATATGACCTTCGGCAGGGCCTGAACAATAAAGCAGGACATACCAGGTCAATCTACGGATAGCGAGGATGTGCCCCAACACAGGACGACGACCATCTCTTCGGACGTGACAAACCTAGTCATACGCGGGCTGAAAGCCGCAGACGGACTCCATCAGAGCTACGTCGCGATACGGCCCAATACAGAGGTGCCGCACACCCCCATTGCTTCACCGATGAAGTCATGGAACATGAATTACTAGAAGGGTTCAAACCCGTGAATGTAGAATCATACAATGGAACCACAGACCGCGCGGTATGGATTGAAGACTTCATTCTCCACATTCATATGGCCTGCGGTGATGACCTTCATGCCATCAAATACCTCCCCCTAAAACTCAAAGGACCAGCCCGGCACTGGTTGAACAGCCTGCCCAAAAATTCCATCGGCAGCTGGGAGGACTTGGAAGAGGTCTTCCTTGATAACTTCCAAGGTACATATGTTCGACCTCCGGACATGGACGACTTAATTCATATAGTCCAACAGCCCGGAGAGTCTGCCAGGAAATTCTGGACTAGGTTCTTAACTAAAAAGAATCAGATTGTCGACTGTCCGGATGCCGAAGCCCTAGCGGCCTTTAAAAATAACATTCACGACGAATGGCTCGCCCGCCACCTCGGCCAAGAGAAGCCAAAGTCCATGGCAGCCCTAACTGCACCCATGAACCACTTTTGTGCGAGCGAGGATAGTTGGCTAGCTCGTAGCAAAAAAACGCAAGCGACGCCAGCACCCCTGAAGCTAAAAGTAGCAACTACAAGTCTCGACACAACAAATACAAGCGTCGAAACAACAATGACAACACCGAGGATACGGCAGTCAATGCCGGATTCAGTGGCTATTAGTCCGGTCAGCGGAAGAAGCCATTCAAAAAGAACAATTCGGACCCATCTTGCTTGGACCGCATACTTGATCGTTTGTGCCAGATTCATGGCACCCCAGACAAACCACCCAATCATACCAATAGAGATTGTTGGGTTTTAAAATAGGCCAGCAAGTTAAATGCCGAAAACAAGGATAATGGATCACAAAGCGAAGAGGACGACGAGGAGTCCCGGCCGACGAACACAGGGGGACAGAAGAAGTTTCCCCCTCAGGTCAAAACGGTGAACATGATATACACCACTCACATCCCCAAGAGGGAGCGCAAGCGCGCGCTCAGGGACGTCTATGCGATAGAGCCAGTCGCCCCAAAATTTAATCCATGGTCATCATGCCTGATCACTTTCGATCGCCGGGATCATCCGACCAGTATCCATCATGGAAGATCAGCCGCACTGGTCCTGGACCCAATAATTGATGGGTTCCACCTGACACGAGTCCTGATGGACGGTGGCAGCAGCCTCAATTTGCTCTATCAGGATACAATGCGCAAATGGGCATTAACCAATCAAGCCCATGAAGACTACCTTTAAAGGAGTCATACCGGGCATAGAGGCCGCTGCACGGGCTCAATCAAACTAGAGGTTGTGTTCGGATCTCCGGACAACTTCCGAAGTGAGGAGTTAATCTTCGATATCGTCCCCTTTCACAGCGGCTACCATGCACTACTCGGACGAACTGCATTTGCTCGATTCAATGTGGTGCCACACTATGCTTATCTCAAGCTCAAGATGCCTGGACCACGCGGCGTCATAACAGTCAATGGAAACACGGAACGCTCCCTCCGCACCGAGGAGCACACCGCTGCCTTAGCGGCAGAGGTATAGGGCGGCCTTTTTAGGCAGAAACTCAATTCGGCGGCCGATCCCCCGGACACTGTCAAGAGAGTCCGAACTATAACGTAGAAGGACAACTCGGCTCGTCAGGAGCTCGACTAGCAATTTAGCCTCCGTTCCAGTCCCGACCAAGTGGCGACAACTGTACCGCGCGTACATAATTACGCACTAAAAATACCATGGGCATGGATGGAGGCATAACCAGCTTGTGTTCTGCAATACGGCTAGACCGCTCCGGACACATAATTTCACTATTTCCTTTTTCTTTTTTTACAGGCCTTTTCTGGCGGCTTGACCATCGATTATTTTCGAAGGATAAAAATACCAAGGCGACAAGAAGAATAGACGTACAGGGGAATCTTTAGGCGGTCTCTTTAACGACCCCTCAATCTATTTTCAGGACCCACATGCAGCTCTCCCTTGGTTAAGGCATAGTAAATAGCCTTCTGCTTATCGCACTACTTGTATAAATGCGCTTTAATGCACTAAGGAAATTATAATAGAAGCAGTTTGTGGCCCAAATTTTTACGGCTCTAGCTTACCACTTGTTCTTCTTTTTTCTTCCTTTTTATCTTTTCTTTTTCTAGTAACTCTATCAGGTAACACGTGTACACTCTAGTGCGTTTCAATTCGCCAGGGGCTTCATAGCGCCCCACAACATGGCAACAAAAGTCCGAACACTTTTACAAGTACAGTTCGGCACCCCGAATTTAGCACTATATGCATGGGCTCCGAATCATGTCTTTGGTCAATAGTTGGGTTGCCCGACTCCTGTGCTTACTACCTTACGTTCCGTTGTATCGGCTAGGGTAGTAAAGGGAGAACTAATGCAATTGTGCCCTGGTTTACCCAAGTGAGCACCTCAGTAGAGAAAGCCGAAAACTAATTGTCATGCGGTGAGAGATGGTCAGCTCTTCAGAGGTCTCAAATCCTTAGAGATTTTTTCCGCATTACGCGAGGGATTGGTACTTACCCAATCAAGTGTTTATAGCATCCTTGTCCGGATACTAGGGGCAGCGCCTATATTTCTATCTGTCAAACTCCTATGGCTAAGTGAGGGTACTAAAGCCACATAGTCCGATTGCCTGGTTCGTCGCGCTAAACACCTCGTTCAATGGATCAAGAGTGTTTAGATTACATCCCGAACACCCCCATATTTCCTACGTGGGGGCAGAAGCCGATGACTGGCCAACTCTCAGATTTCACATAACATGGCTGCACAGGAGGATAATTTTTTAAATAAACATTATATTACATAACGATTTTGTTTCATCATACAGGGCAAAGACAACATGATTGTATTCATTCAAAAATGGTGTCTTGCGCATGTTGCGTTGCTACAATGTGCGACCCCTCCAGGACGTCTGCAAAATACCGCTCGGGCGTGTGGTGCTCCTTGCCCTCTGGTGGCCCCTCGGTCGTCAGCTTGACAGCGGCCATCTTCACCCACCATATCTTGACGCGGGCGAAGGCCATGCGCGCACCTTCAATGCAGGCCGATCGCTTGACGAGTCCAGCCGAGAATAGGCGTTCACCAGCCGCTTCACGAGTTCGAATTAGCTACCGGACATAGCTTCGGCTGGCCACAGCCGGATTATCAAATCCTTCACGGCTAGTTCGGCCACCGTATGCAGCTCCACCAGCTGTTTTAGCTGATCGGTGAAGGGCACATGATGCTCTGGCGCAAGATACTGTGACCAGAACAACTTCTCCGCCGAGCTCCCTTCTTTGGCTCAGAAGAACTCTGCAGCGTCGGACACACTACGCGGCAGATTTGCAAATGCCCCTGGAGAACTCCGAATCTTAGTTAGTAGGAGATATTTCTTATTCACATGCTTGCTTTGCATACTAAATGCCTTACCCGCCGCGATATTCTTGGCCTCTGGATCTCCTAGAGGGCACCCTGGGCTTCAACCCGGGCTGCTTCCGTGCTTTGGCGAGCCTTTGAGAGTTCGGCGTCTCAAGCCGAAACATCTCCCTCCAAGCCCTCATACTTCTTGACAGCATCTTGGAACTCTTGCTGGACCTCGTTCAGCCTGGCCTTAAGCTTTTTACGAGTAGGCAGCTCCTTGACAGCTTTTCCCTCGGCTTCGGCCAGGGCCTTTTTTCTGGGCCTCGACCTCGGTCATCGCCCCTACACATATCATGACACTACGATCAGTATATACCATTTATTCTTTCTGAATACATAACGAGTCACTGCATACCTTGCTGGTCCTCCAGCTGCCTCCTTGCCTGGTCGAGCTCTTCTTCGGCCCGCTCCAGTTTCTGCCATAGTCCTGAGACTTCGGCAGTGTGAGAGGTCGCGGCCAGCAGCGACGCATGCTCATTCAAATCAGACATAGTTTGGTTAGCTTCCTACAAAATTTAATTGATCCTCTGCCCGGCTTTTCTTGCCGAACACCGGACAGTGTCTCACGGGCTACTGTCTATATTGGGATTTTCTCGGTTAAACGTTGCTTACCTCAAAACCTATCAGCAGGCCGCTGCAGGCTTCGGTCAGTCTGCTCTTAACGGATTGAACCTTCTCAATCACCGTACCCATAAGGATACGGTGTTCTTCCACAATGGAAGTGCCTCGTAGCGCTTCCAATAGATTATACGGCGCCTCTGGTTGGACAAAGGTCGCCGGCGGGACTGCTTGTCGGACTTCGGGGCCGTATGGGTCTCCAGATCCATGCTCCGAGGGGGCCGAATTGAGTATGACCGCCATCGTCAGTCTCCATGGGGGCCTGTTCCCCCATGTGTCCGGCGGCCGAGGTGTCGCCCTCCGGCGCCGCCTTGACGGCCTCCCAAACCTCTCCCTGGCCTGGGAAGGTCCTTTGGGACAGCACCTCATCGTCTCCCTTGGCCTTGGGAGAGTAAGCGGCCGACGGTGTCTCGCTGGCCATCTCCTTTGAGTCCCACGAGCCTCTTGATGAGGATCGCTGGGAGTTGTCGTGGGCCAGACTGCAATGACATAATTAAACCATGTAAAATACCATATGGTGGAAAGGCCGGATAATTGGTCGTGTACGGGTTCTTAGCACTCACGATGCGGCCAGGGGCTTGTTCCGGGGGCGTAGCTCCGGACTGCTGTCGACGTGGCATGCGGAGCTGCCCACGAGTGGGCCTTTCCCCTTCTTGGGCGCCTCCGCCTCCAGAATTATGGAGGCCGCCCTCTTCTTCCTCCCCCCATCAGGGGGAGAATCGCTTTCCTCCTCCTCATCGTCATCGTCTTCGGCGGCGGAGGAGCGGGTCTTGTCTTCGGACATCGCGTCCGAAGCGCCCTTGCGGTGGGGGCCACTCCGGACCCCCTTGGCCTTCCTGAGGGAGTCCTGGATTAGGGGGTCTCCGGACAGCCGGACTATCTCCATTGGCCGGACTGTTAGACTATGAAGATACAAGATTGAAGACTTCATCTTGTGTCCGGATGGGACTCTACTTAGCGTGGAAGGCAAGCTAGGCAATACGGATATGGATATCTCCTCCTTTGTAACCGACCTTGTGTAACCCTAACCCTCTCCCGTGTCTATATAAACCGGAGGGTTTTAGTCCGTAGGACAACAACCATAACATACAATCATACCATAGGCTAGCTTCTAGGGTTTAGCCTCTCCGATCTCGTGGTAGATCTACTCTTGTACTACCCATATCATCAATATTAATCAAGCAGGACATAGGGTTTTACCTCCATCAAGAGGGCCCGAACCTGGGTAAAACATCGTGTCCCCTGCCTCCTGTTACCATCCGGCCTAGACGCACAGTTCGGGACCCCCTACCCGAGATCCGCCGGTTTTGATACCGACATTGGTGCTTTCATTGAGAGTTCCTCTGTGTCGTCGCCGTTAGGACTGATGGCTCCTACTATCATCGATAGCGATGCGGTCCAGGGTGAGACTTTTCTCCCCGGACAGATCTTCGTATTCGGCGGCTTTGCACTGCGGGCTAATTCTCTTGGCCATCTGGAGCAGATTGAAAGCTACGCCCCTGGCCATCAGGTCAGATTTGGAAGTTTGAACTACACGGTCGACATCCGCGGAGACTTGATCTTCGAAGGATTCGAGCCACAGCCGGGCGCACCGCACTGTCGCGATGGGTATGACCTAGCTCTACCGCCGAACAGTACCCCAGAGGCCGCGCCCGCATCAGCTCCGACCCTTAGCTCGGAGCCAACTGCGCCAATCGAGGACGGGTGGTTAGACACCGCCTCAGGGGCTGCAGCCTCAACGGCGATCGAGCCAAACACCAGCATAATCCTCTGCGCAGCCCGTGACTCCAAGGTGTCGGACTCTTTTCCGGACTCCGAACCATCCGCGCCCCTGCCAATCGAATCCGATTGGGCGCCGATCATGGAATTCAACGTCGTAGATATCTTTCAACACTCGCCCTTCGGCGACATTCTGAATTCACTAAGGTCTCTCTCTTTGTCAGGAGAGCCCTGGCCGGATTATGGCTAACAGGATTGGGATGTGGATGATGAAGAAATTCGACGCCCACCCACCACCCACTTCGTAGCCACTGTCAATGATTTAACCGACATGCTCGACTTCGACCCCGAAGACATCGACGGTATGGACGACGATGTAGGAGACGAACATGAACCAACACCTATAGGGCACTGGAAAGCCACCTTGTCATATGACATATACATGGTGGATACACCCAACGAAGTCAATGGCGACGAGATAGCAGAGGATGACCCCTCCAAGAAGCAACCCAAGCGCCGACGTCAGTGGCGCCGCTCTAAGTCCCGCCAAAGCAAAAGTGGTGATACCGGCACAGGAGATAATAACACTCCGGATAGTGCCGAAGACAACAACAACCCCCTCCAGCAAGATTTAGAGCGGGAGGATGGAGGAGCCAGCTCTCCTGAGAGAGCGGCAGACGGAGAGGAGGAGGATGACAATCACATGCCCCCCTCCGAAGATGAGGCAAGCCTCGGCGACGATGAATTCGCCGTACCGGAGGATCCCGTCGAACAAGAGCGCTTCAAGCACCGGCTTATGGTCACGGCAAATAGCCTGAAGAAAAAGCAGCGGCAGCTTCAAGCTGATCAAGATCTGCTAGCTGACAAATGGACTGAAGTCCTCGTGGCCGAGGAATATAAACTTGAGCGTCCCTCCAAGAGTTACCCAAGGCGCGGGTTACTACCCCGACTGGAGGAAGAAGCGTATGATACGGCTGATCGGCCACCTCGTGGCCGCGATAGAGAGGCATTCCAGCCAAAAGCTCAGCCTCCACCCCAACGCCATTCAAACAAAAAGGCATGGGGAGATATGCCAGACCTGCGAGACATATTGGAGGACAAGGCAAAGCATTCAAGATTGATCTACGGATCACGAGGGCGCACCACTCTGCGAGACGACAAACGTCACGCCGGATACAGTAAAAGCAAATCCGACCGGGCCGAACACAGCGGGCAAGACCCATTCGAGCTGCGTCGCGATATAGCCTAATACAGAGGCGCCGCACACCCCTTATGCTTCACATACGAAGTAATGGAACATTAATTCTCAGAAGGTTTCAAACCTATAAATATTGAATCATACGACGACACAACAGATCCCACAGTATGGATTGAGGACTTCCTCCTCCACATCCACATGTCCCGCGGCGATGACTTACACGCCATCAAATACCTCCCACTAAAGCTCAAAGGACTAGTGCGGCATTGGCTTAAAAGCTTGCCAGCGGATTCCATTAGCTATTGATAAGATCTGGAAGCCGCATTCCTCGACAACTTTCAGGGCACTTATGTGCGACCACCAGACACCGATGACTTGAGCCACATAATTCAGCAGCCAGAAGAGTCGGCCAGGCAATTCTGGACTCGGTTCCTTACAAACAAAAATCAAATCATCGACTGTCCGAATGCGGAGGCCTTAGCAGCTTTCAAGCACAACATCCGAGACGAGTGGCTAGCCCGGCACCTTGGTCAGGAAAAGCCAAAATCTATGGCAGCGCTCACGACTGAAAGCACAAGTGCTCCCTAGGTGGTTTTGATAATTGATGACAACATATCTCTTGTTGGACTAAAATTTCTATCTAGCATGTTTCAGATAAGTTCAACAATGGAGTGGCATGGACTAAAGGTTGTGGGAACTCCTTCAAGATGCTAAGGACAAAGGATTGGCTAAAGCTTCAAGCTCAAGACTCTTCATTTTATATTTTAGTGATCCAAGATCACATTGAGTCTTTAGGAAAAGCCAATACTATCAAGGAGGGATGAGGTGTTGCTTAATGAGCCTCTTGCTTCATGTGCTTAGTGATATGCTCCAAAACCCTCAACTACTTTCCCATATCCACATATGACCTAAACCCTAAGCCAAACTCGGTCCTACCGATTCTTTCTATCCGGCGCCACCGAGTTTCACTTGTCATAAGCCACTGCCAAACCCTAGCAATTCGGTTCTACCGATAGGGATCTCGGTCTCACCGAGATGGGATTGCAAACTCTCTGTTTCCCTTTCGTAACTTTTCGGTCTCACCGAAAGAGCGAATCGGTCCCACCGAGATTGCAATGTAACTCTTTGTTTCCCTTTTAACTTTTCAGGTCTCACAAAGAGCAAATCGGTCCCACGCTCACCGAGTTTGTGTAATCGGTCTCACCGAGATTACGTTATGCCCAAACCCTAACCATATCGGTCCTACCGAGTTGCATGTCAGTCCCACCGAAAATCTCTAACGGTCACTAGGTTTACCTTTTCGGTCCGACCGAGTTTGTTGATTCGGTCCCACCGAGATTGGAAAACTGTGTGTAACGGTTGGATTTTGTGTGGAGGCTATATATACCCCTCCACCTCCTCTTCATTCGTGGAGAGAGCCATCAGAACACATACACAATTCCAACTCATATGTTCTGAGAGAGAACCACCTACTCATGTGTTGAGACCAAGATATTCCATTCCTACCATATGAATCTTGATCTCTAGCCTTCCCCAAGTTGCTTTCCACTCAAATCTTCTTTCCACAAAAATCCAAATCCTATGAGAGAGAGTTAAGTGTTGGGGAGACTATCAATTGAAGCACAAGAGCAAGGAGTTCATTATCTACACACCATTTGTTACTTCTTGGAGAGTGGTGTCTCCTAGATTGGCTAGGTGTCACTTGGGAGCCTCTGACAAGATTGTGGAGTTGAACCAAGGAGTTTGTAAGGGCAAGGAGATCGCCTACTTCGTGAAGATCTACCGCTAGTGAGGCAAGTCCTTCGTGGGCGATGGCCATGGTGGGATAGACAAGGTTGCTTCTTCGTGGACCCTTCGTGGGTGGAGCCCTCCATGGACTCGCGCCAGCATTAGCATTACCCTTCGTGGGTGGAGCCCTCCGTTGACTCGCGCAACCGTTACCCTTCGTGGGTTGAAGTCTCCATCAACGTGGATGTCGGATAGCACCACCTATCCGAACCACGGGAAAAACATCCGTGTCTCCAATTGTGTTTGAATTCTCCAAACCCTTCCCTTTACATTCTTGCAAGTTGCATGCTTTATTTTCCACTGCTCATATACTCTTTGCATGCTTGCTTGATATGTATTGTGAATGTTGAAATTATGCCTAAACTCCACTTAAACCGAAAAAGCTTAAAAATTGCAACTTTAGCATTAAGTGTCTAATCACCCCCCCTCTAGACACATCTACTTCAAGATCCTACAACGACGCTCATGACCCGATTTTGTGCGGGAGAAGATAGCTGGCTGGCTCGCAGTAATAACATATCAAAGAACCATGGTGCACGGCAATAGCAGGTCACGTCGCAACAAAGCATAAGCACCGCATTAACAGCGAAAATACTGAGGATACGGCAGTCAATGCCGGATTCAAAGGCTCTAAACCCGGTCAGCGGAAAAAGCCATTCAAACAAAGTACGCCGGGGCCGTCCAGCTTGGACCGTATACTCGATCGCTCGTGTCAAATACACGGCACCCCAGACATGCCAGCCAATCACACCACAGGGATTGTTGGGTGTTCAAGCAGGCGGCAAGTTAATTGCCGAAAACAAGGACAAGGGGCCGCATAGCGATGACGAGGAGGAGCCCCGGCAGCCGCACACTGGAGGACAGAAGAGGTTTCCCCCGCAAGTGCGGACGGTGAACATGATATACGCAACCCACATCCCCAAGAGGGAGCGGAAGCGTGCGCTCAGGGACGTATATGCGTTGGAGCCAGTCGCCCCAAAGTTCAACCCTCGGTCCTCCTGTCCGATCACTTTCGATCGCAGGGACCACCCCACTAGTATCCGTCATGGTGGATTCGCCACACTGTTCCTAGACCCAATCATCGACGGATTTCACCTCACTCGAGTCCTTATGGACGGCGGCAGCAGCCTGAACCTGCTTTATCAGGACACAGTGCGCAAAATGGGTATAGACCCCTCAAGATCAAACCCACAAAAACGACCTTTAAGGGCGTCATTCCAGGTGTAGAGGCCCATTGCACAGGCTCAATTACACTGGAGGTGGTCTTTGGATCCCCGGATAATTTCCGAAGCGAAGAGTTAATCTTCGATATAGTCCCGTTCCGCAGTGGTTATCACGCGCTGCTCGGGCGAACCGCATTCGCTAGATTCAATGCGGTATGCATACCTCAAGCTCAAGATGCCAGGACCTCGCGGAGTTATTACAATCAATTGAAACACAGAGCGCTCTCTCCGAACAGAGGAGCACACCGCGACCCTCGCAGCAGAAGCGCAAAGCAGCCTCTCAAGGCAATCAACCAATCCATCATTTCAAAGCCCGAACA
This sequence comes from Triticum urartu, assembly GCF_003073215.2. Lineage (NCBI taxonomy): Eukaryota > Viridiplantae > Streptophyta > Magnoliopsida > Poales > Poaceae > Triticum > Triticum urartu. The sequence continues at coordinate 223,551,628 of NC_053024.1, read as the reverse complement.
CCTTCAAGCGCGCTTGGGGCAATCGGCAAATAGACCGCCTGGCGCGATCTGAGCTCACTTAGCAATACGGCGGCCACCCCAATCCTAGCCCAACGGCGATATTCGTGCCGCACGTACATAATTACGCATTAAAAATACCTTGGGCACAGGTGGGGAGGGGGTCACACCTGCGGCACGCCCCAAAACGCGGCCTAAACCGCACTAGGGGCTTCCCGTTTTGTATTTTTCTTTTTCTTTCAGGACCTTAATCTCTGGAAACACTGTCCGGCAGCACTATTGCCGAACACATGATGCAGCAACCAAGGAGGCAGATAGCTACGTTATACCACGGAATTCAGGTTGATTACAGTAACGAGCGAAATATTCGATTTTCATATCATTCCTCAGCTTGCCCTTGGAAGGGACATAGTCCTACTCTTTGCTTATCGCACTATCTGTATCATTCTGCTTTAACGCAATTTTTCAATAAACAATGCATGACATTACGACTATTATTGCATTCTTGTCATATATATATATCTATGTGTTCATTAATGACGCCTTGCCACCGTACACTCTGGTACGGCCAATACACCAGGGGCTTACGTACCCCACAATGCGGTGTGAAAAGTCCGAACACTTTCACAAGTGCGGCACCCCGAACTTATAGCATTATATGCATCAGCTCCGAATCATGTCTTTGGTCAAATGTTGGGTTTTCCCGGCTCCTATGTTTTGGTACCTTACGTTCCGCTCTATCGGCTAAGGTAGCGCTAGGAGAACTACTGCGATTGTGCCCGGTTCTGCCGGGTTGAGCACCTCAGTAGAGAAAGCTAAAACTGACTGTCATGATAAGGCGAGAGACTGGTCGCTGTTCGGCGAGGTTTTTCGAGTCCCTAAAGACTTATGCCACTTAGGGCGAGGGGCTGGCCCTGTCCGGCTTACAGGCGTGTATCGCGCCCCGAATTCGGCCTTCCGAATACCAGGGGCTTCGCCGAAATTTAAAATTAATAGAATTCTATGGCTAAGTGAGAGTGATAAAGCATTATTAGTCCGGTTGCCTTGTTCGTTGTGCTGAGCACCTCCCTTGAAGGACCCAAACATGGGAACAAGAGTGCTCAGGTTTATCCCGAACACCCCAGCACTCGTGGCATGGGGGCAGAAGCCGAGGACTAGCCATCACTCAGATTGGATAAAATGCCAAACAGAAGGTAATATTTTAAATTCTAACAAGCGTTGCATAGCGCATATGAAACAAGTTTTCATACATACATGATAAAACGAGCAAGTCTCATTCAAATATTACATCTTTTGAACACTCATCCGCGATAAGATGGGCACCCGGCAGAACACCCTCGTAGTACATCTCAGGGTGGCGGTGCTCCTTGCCCTCCGGCGGCCCCTCCTTGATCAGCTTCACGGCGTCTAGCTTGACCCACTGCATTTTTACACGGGCGAAAGCCCGGCGTGCACCTTCAATGCAGACAGATCGCTTGACGACCTCTAGCCGCGGGCAGGCATCCACGAGCCGCCTCACCAGGCCGAAGAAGCTGTTCGGAAGGGCGTCACCAGGCCACAACCGGACTATAAAGCTCTTCATGGCCTGATCGGCCGCCTTATGTAGCTCGACCATCTGCTTCAGCTGGTCGCTCATTGGCACTAGATGTTCGGCCTGAGCATACTGAGACCAGAACAGCTTCTCTGTCGAGCTTCCGTCCTTGGCCTGGTAAAATTGTGCGGCATCGGACACACTGCGGGGCAAATCTGCGAATGCTCCTGAAGAGCTCCGGATCCGAGTAAGTAATCGGTAATTTACTTTTACATGCTTGCTTTACATATAGAAAGCCTTACCCGCCGCTATCTTCTTCATCGCGTCGATCTCTTGGAGAGCCTTTTGGGCTTCGGCCTTGGCACTTTTTACACTCTCGAGAGCCGCGACAAGCTCAGACTCCCGCGTCTTGGAGTCAAGCTCCAACGCCTCATGCTTCGCCACAAGAGCCTGGAGCTCTTGCTGCACCTCGCCCACCCGAGCCTCGTGCTTCTCTCGCTCGGTGCGCTCCTTGGCCGCTGTATCTTCGGCCTTGGTTAGCGCTTGCTTCAGGGTCGCCACCTCAGTCGTGACCCCTGGCAAACATACAATGATCCTGTCATTTTGCAATCGCGTCCTTTTTTATATATACATATCTATAGACGGGGTATTACTTACCCTTGTTCTCCTCGAGCTGCCTTTTGGCAAGGCCTAGCTCTTTCTTGGACCCCTCGAGGTCCTGCTTTAGTACGGCGACCTCCACAGTTAGTGCGGCGGACGCCAGCAGCGAAGCCTGCATATGCATATTGACATACTTATATTAGACTCCTGCGATATTATTTGATCCTCTATTCGGCTTTTCCTTGTGAACACCGAACAAAGCATCAGGGGCTACTGTCTATGCGGTAATATTTCTACTACATTTTAAAACACTTACCTCAAAGCCTGTTAGGAGGCTGGCACAGGCTTCAGTCAATCCGCTCTTGGCGGACTGAACCTTCTGGATCACCGCACTCATGATAGTACGGTGCTCCTCGTCGATGGAAGCGCTGCAAAGCACTTCCAGCAGATTGTCCAGTGCCTCTGGATGGACAAAGGTCACCGGCACAGGCGTCTTGCCCCTCTTAGATGGAGGCCGCCTGTCTGAGCCCGGAACCGCTGGAGGGTCCGGCACGGTGTTCGGCTGAGGGCCGAACTCGGAGCCCTCGGGGGCCCGTCCCCGTGGCTCCCGGAGTCCGGAAGGTCGCCTTGAGGTGCCTCCAGGACTGTCTCCCCTCGATTCGGTGCCTCTTGAGACAACACCTCATCGTCGTCGGCGGGATGGGGAGGTGGCGGTCGGGACTGGATCGCTATCCATGTCCGACAAGCCCAAGGAGCCGTCCGATGATACATCGATACTGGCTCGTGGCGGCCTGCATAATCGCGTTCGGCGTTAGGGAAAGCAGTGGGACAAAGGAATCCTAGGAGTTACTCTGGTATCCGAATACTTACGATCTCCCCGGGGGCTTGACCCTGGGCAGCCACTCGCCTTCGCCTTTGTCGGCGGCGGTGGAACTGTCCGGAAGGAGAGTCCTTCCCTTCTTGGACCCTCCGGCCTCCCCGGTTGGGGCGGCCTTCCTTTTCTTGTCTCCCCCAGTCGGTGGGGGAGCATCTTCTTCTTCCTCTTCCTCATCTTCAGGGGAAGAGTGCGCCGCAGAGTCATCGGACGGTGAGTCCGACGACGCCTGGCATCGGGAACTCTTTCGGGTCCCCTTGGCCTTCTTGGTCTTCTCCGTCACCTTATAAGGGGCCGGAGTCAGCATCTTCGACAGAAGAGCGTCTGCGGGGACTTCGGGCAAAGGAGTCGGACAGTCGATCTGTCCGGCCATCTTCTACCAGTCCTGTCAAAGGTACGGGAGTTTAGATCCCGCATGGAGTCAATCTATATTAAAAAATAATTATCCTGTGAAAGGTAAAGCAGCTTACCGCACTGGCTTGGCGCTTCGCGCTGAATCCGCGATCCTCGGTAATAGGGGGAGGGACCTCGGCACTTTTGAACAGCACCCTCCATGCGTCTTCGTGAGTTGTGTCGAAGAGCCTGTTCAGAGTTCGGTGCTACGCCGGATTGAACTCCCACAAGTTGAACTCCCGTTGTTGGCATGGGAGTATCCGGTGGATAAGCATAACTTGGACTATGTTGACGAGCTTGAGCTTCTTGTCCACCATGTTTTGAATACATGTTTGGAGTCCGGTCAGCTCTTTTGAACTACCCCAGGACAGGCCCTTCTCTTTCCAGGAGGTGAGCCGCGTGGGGATGCCAGATCGGAACTCGGGGGCCGCTACCCATGCAGGGTCGCGCGGCTCGGTGATATAGAACCACCCCGATTGCCACCCCTTTATGGTTTCCACAAAGGAGCCCTCGAGCCATGTTATGTTGGGCATCTTGCCCACCATGGCGCCTCCGCACTCTGCCTGGCGGCCGCCCACCACCTTCGGCTTGACATTGAAGGTCTTCAGCCATAAGCCGAAGTGGGGCTTGATGCGGAGGAAGGCCTCGCACATGACGATAAACGCCGAGATGTTGAGGATGAAGTTCGGGGCCAGATCGTGGAAATCCAGGCCGTAATAAAACATGAGCCCACAAACGAAGGGATGGAGAGGGAACCCCAATCTGTGGAGGAAATGGGTGAGGAATACTACCCTCTCATGGGGCCTAGCGGTGGGGATGAGTTGCCCCTCATCTGGGAGCCGGTGCGCGATGTCGTCGGGCAGGTAGCCGGCTCTCCTCAGTTTCTTGATGCCTCCATCCGTGATGGAGGAGACCATCCACTTGCCTCCCGCTCCATACATGATTGGATAAGGTCGAGGTGGGAAGTGCAGACTTGGGCGCTGGAGCTCGAGTGTGCGAAAACGGATGAGCAGAGGAGGAAGAAGGCGTGGATAGAAAGGTGAATCCTTATCCCTTTATATGGGCGGACGAAACTAAGCGTCCCCACTTGCCTGGTAAAACTCTCTTATCCCCCAAGCGCCGCAATTGATGGCGTGGTTGGGTTACCCACGCCCGTATTGATGAGAATCCCGTAATAAGGGGACACGATCTCTGCTTTGACAAGACGTGTCGAAAAACTGCCTCGCGTTATGTGCGGGGCTGGTTAAAAGAAACGGTTCGAATAATCACCGGGCCATGACGTAACGTCATGCTACCAAAACAAGCCAGCAAATTAGATCTGCGAAAATATTATTCTCTCTACGGTGGAATGTGGAACTTATTTTGCAGGGTCGGACACTATCCTCGTATTCAAATTCTTCTGTGATGTATTCGGAGAAGGAACCCGCCTTGCAATGCCGAAGACAATACTGCATGCCGGACTCATCGTCATTGAAGCCTGGTTCAGGGGCTACTAAGGGAGTCCTGGATTAGGGGGTCTTCGGACAGCCGGACTATCTCCATTGGCCTGACTGTTAGACTATGAAGATACAAGATTGAAGACTTCATCTCGTGTCCGGATGGGACTCTACTTGGCGTGGAAGGCAAGCTAGGCAATACGGATATGGATATCTCCTCCTTTGTAACCGACCTTGTGTAACCCTAACCCTCTCCGGTGTCTATATAAACCGGAGGGTTTTAGTCCGTAGGACAGCAACCATAACATACAATCATACCATAGGCTAGCTTCTAGGGTTTAGCCTCTCCGATCTCGTGGTAGATCTACTCTTGTACTACCCATATCATCAACATTAATCAAGCAGGACGTAGGGTTTTACCTCCATCAAGAGGGCCCGAACCTGGGTAAAACATCGTGTCCCCTGCCTCCTGTTACCATCCGGCCTAGACGCACAGTTCGGGACCCCCTACCCGAGATCCGCCGGTTTTGACACCAACACTTCCCCTTGGCTTTCTTCTCCGGCGCCTTATAGGGCGCCGGCACCAGCATCTTCGCTAGACACGGGATGACTGGTTCTTCAGGCAGCGGAGCCGGACACTGTATCCGCTTCGCCCTCTTCATCCATTCCTGAAAAAGAAGTGATAATAAAAGTTCAGATATCCTCCTTGAAATAAACAAGTAGAGGATGCTTTGAAAATTTACCTCGCTGGTGGGGTGGTTAATGTCATGCCCGCGGTCCTAGTCTGTGGCTGGTGGTTTCTCGTTGCCCTTGAAGAGCAATTTCCATACATCTTCGTGAGTAGTTTCAAAGAGCCTCTTCAGGGTATGGTGCTTCTTGAGATCGAACTCCCATAAAGGGCGACCTCGGCTTTGGCACGGGAGAATCCAGCGAACTAGCATCACCTGGATTACGTCAACGAGCTTGATATGTTTATCCATGATGCTCCGAACGCGCATTTGTAGCGCTATCAGCTCGTCTGACGAAGACCAATTCGGGCTCTTCTCAACCCAGGAGGTGAGCCACATTGGAGCGCTGGAGTTGAATTCGGCAGCTGCGGCCCAGTTGGCGCCGCGGGGTTCCGTGATGTAGAACCATTGTTTCTGCCATTCCTTGACAGTCTCCACGAAAGTTCCTTTCGGCCAGGAGACATTGGTCATCTTACTCACCATGGCGCCTCCGCACTCCGTGTGCTGGCCATCCACCACCTTCGGCTTCACGTTGAAGACCTTGAGCCACAACCCGAAGTGGGGTTGGATGCGGAGGAAGGCCTCACACACGACGATAAACGCCGAGATGTTGAGGAAAGAGTTCAGGGATAGATCATGGAAGTCTATCCCGTAATAGTACATCAGCCCGCGGACGAAAGGGTGGATTGGAAACCCTAGCCCGCGGAGGAAATGAGGGATGAATACCACCCTCTCATTGGGCTTAGGTGTGGGGACGACTTGCCCTTGGGCTGGAAGACGGTGGGTGATTTCCTTCACCAGGTACCCGACCGCCCGGAGCTCAGTAATGTCCTTCTCCTTGACGGAGGAGACCATCCACTTGCCTTGACCTTCAGATCCGGACATGGTTGAGTGCTTGCTCGAGTGGGAAGAAGATGGGAATTGGGCGCTGGAGCTCAAGAGTGGAAGGGCAGAGGAAGAGAGAATGCGTGGGAGAAGAAGGGGGAATCCTTATCCCCTAATAAAGGCAGTGAATATCGAACGCCTCCCCACTTTCCCTAAAACTCGCCTATTCCTAAGGGCCGTGTAAACGACACGGTTGGGTTACCCACGCCCGCGTTGATGAAAATACCGCAATAAGGGGACACGATCTCTGCTTTGACAAGACATGCTAATGGAAACCGCATCTCGAAGCGCGGAACAGCGGACAAAAACGGTTTGATATAGTGATCGAATAGACGTGATGTCATCTTGCAAAAAGTTGTCAGCAGATGGGACTCATGAAATATTATATTCCCTGCGGTTGTGTGTGGTACTTGCGTTGCAGATCTGGACACCTTCGAAGACTATCTTGGATTATTCGGAAGTGGAACCCGCCTTGCAATGCCGAAGACAATCTGCGCGCCGGACACATCGTCATTGAAGCCTGGTTCAAGGGCTACTGAGGGAGTCCTGGACTAAGGGGTCCTCGGGCGTCCGACCTATTGATATGGGCCTGACTAATGGGTTGTGAAGATACGAAGACCGAAGACTTTACCCGTGTCTGGATGGGACTCTCCTTGGCGTGGAAGGCAAGCTTGGTAATCAACTATGAATATTCCTTTCTCTGTAACCGACGTTGTGTAACCCTAGATCCCTCCCGTGTCTATATAAACTGGAGGGCTAAGTCCATAGATAGACCTGAATAATCATAGCCAGACTAGACTTTTAGGGTTTGGCCATTACGATCTCGTGGTAGATCAACTCTTATAATACTCGTATTCATCAAGATCAATCAAGCAGGAAGTAGGGTATTACCTCCATAGAGAGGGCCCGAACCTGGGTAAACATTGTGTCCCCCGTCTCCTGTTACCATCAATCCTAGACGTACAGTTCGGGACCCCCTACCCGAGATCCGCCGGTTTTGACATCGACAATCCTAAATTATTTGTATATTGATCTACTGCAGTTGGAATTGGTATTTTATCGCTCGCTCTCTGGCAAAAAAATGAAAATTATTCTCGTGAGCGCATACTTTCTGTTTTTTTCAGCAAGATCAAACAACAATCACCCAAGAAGATCCTAAAGGCTTTACTTGGCACAAACACTAATTAAAACATAAAAAACACAATCATAACAGAGGATAGATGATTTATTTATTACTAAACAGGAACAAAAAGCAAAGAACAAAAATTAAATTCGGTTGCCTCCCAACAAGCGCTATCGTTTAATGCCCCTAGCTAGGCATGATGATTTCAATGATGCTCACATAAAAGATAAGAATTGAAACATAAAGAGAGCATCATGAAGAATATGACTAGCACATTTAAGTCTAACCCACTTCCTATGCATAGGAATTTTGTGAGCAAACCATTTATGGGAACAAGAATCAAGTTGCATAGGAAGGTAAAGTAAGGATAACTTCAAGATTTTCAACACATAGAGAGGAAACTTGATATTATTGCAATATGTAAAAGCATATGTTCCTCTCTCATAATAATTTTCAGTAGCATCATGAATGAATTCAACAATATAACCATCACATAAAGTATTATTTTCATGATGCACAAGCATAGAAATTTTGCTACTCTCCACATAAGCAAAATTCTTCTCATTCGGAATAGTGGGAGCAAACTCAACAAAATAACTATCATATGAGGCATAATCCAATTGAAAATTAAAATCAAGATGACAAGTTTCATGGTTATCATTGTTCTTTATAGCATACATGCCATCACAATAATCATCATAGATAGCAACTTTGTTCTCATAATCAATTGGAACCTCTTCTGAAATAGTGGATTCATCACTAAATAAAGTCATGACCTCTCCAAATCCACTTTCATCAATATAATCATCATAAATAGGAGGCATGCTATCATCATAATAAATTTGCTCATCAAAACTTGGGGGACAAAATATATTATCTTCATCAAACATAGCATCCCCAAGCTTGTGGCTTTGCATATCATTAGCATCATGGGTGTTCAAAGAATTCATACTAAGAACATTGCAGTCATTCTCATCATCCAAAGATTTAGTGCGAAACATTTTAATACATTCTTCTTCTAACACTTTGGCACAATTATCAGAATCCTTATTTTCACGAAAGACATAAAAAATATGAAGCATATGAGGCAACCTTAATTCCATTTTTTTGTAGTTTTCTTTTATAGACTAAACTAGTGATAAAACAAGAAACAAAAAGATTCGATTGCAAGATCTAAAGATATACCTTAAAGCGCTAACCTCCCCGGCAACGGCGCCAGAAAAGATCTTGATGTCTATTACGCAACCTTCTTCTTGTAGACGTTGTTGGGCCTCCAAGTGCAGAGGTTTGTAGGACAGTAGCAAATTTCCCTCAAGTGGATGACCTAAGGTTTATCAATCCGTGGGAGGCATAGGATGAAGATGGTATCTCTCAAACAACCCTGCAACCAAATAACAAAGAGTCTCTTGTGTCCCCAACACACCCAATACAATGGTAAATTGTATAGGTGCACTAGTTCGGCGAAGGGATGGTGATACAAGTGCAATATGGATGGTAGATATAGGTTTTTGTAATCTGAAAATATAAGAACAGCAAGGTAACTAATGATAAAAGTGAGCGTAAATGGTATTGCAATGCTAGGAAACAAGGCCTAGGGTTCATACTTTCACTAGTGCAAGTTCTCTTAACAATAAGAACATAACTGGATCATATAACTATCCCTCAACATGCAACAAAGAGTCACTCCAAAGTCACTAATAGCGGAGAACAAACGAAGAGATTATTGTAGGGTACGAAACCACCTCAAAGTTATCCTTTCTGATCGATCTATTCAAGAGTCCGTAGTAAAATAACATGAAGCTATTCTTTCCGTTCGATCTATCCTAGTGTTCGTACTAGAATAACACCTTAAGACGCAAATCAACCAAAACCCTAATGTCACCTAGATACTCCAATGTCACCTCAAGTATCCGTGGGTATAATTATACGATATGCATCACACAATCTCAGATTCATCTATTCAAACAACACAAAGAAAATCAAAGAGTGCCCCAAAGTTTCTACCGGAGAGTCCAGACAAAAACGTGTGCCAACCCCTATGCATAAGTTCACGAGGTCACAGAACTCGCAAGTTGATCACCAAAACATACATCAAGTGGATCACGTGAATTTCCCATTGTCACCATAGATAAGCACATGCAAGACATACATCAAGTGTTCTCAAATCCTTAAAGACTCAATCCGATAAGATAACTTCAAAGGGAAAACTCAATCCATTACAAGAGAGTAGAGGGGAGAAATATCATAAGATCTGATACGTCTCCGTCATATCTATAATTTTTTATTGTTCCATGCCAATATTATATAACTTTCATATACCTTTGGCAACTTTTTATACTATTTTTGAGACTAACATATTGATCCAGTGCCCAGTGCCAGTTCTTGTTTGTTGCATGTTTTTTGTTTCGTATAAAATCCATATCAAGCGGAGTCCAAATAGGATAAAAACTGACGAAGATTTTTTTGGATTATATGTGAATTTTGGGGAGTGAAATCAACGCAAGATGATGATCGAGGGGGCCACGAGGCAGGGGGAGCGCCCCAGGGTGTCAGGCACGCCCTGGGCCCTCGTGGCCACCCCGTAAGGCGGTTGCTGCCCTTCTTTCGCCGCAAGAAAGCTAATGTCCGGATAAAAATCGTTTCCAAATTTCAGCCCAATAGCAGTTACGGATCTCCGGAAATATAAGAAACGGTGAAAGGGCAGAATTAGGGAACGCAAAAACACAGAGACAGAGAGACAGATCCAATCTCGGAGGGGCTCTCGCCCCTCCCATGCCATGGAGGCCATGGACCAGAGGGGGAACCCTTCTCACATCTAGGGAGAAGGTCAAGTAAGAAGAAGAAGGGGGCTCTCTCCCCCTCTCTTCCGGTGGCCCCGGAACGCCGCCGGGGCCATCATCATCACCGCAATCTACACCAACAACTTCACCGCCATCATCACCAACTCTTCCCCCCCTCGATGCAGTGGTGTAACCCCTCTTTTACCCGATGTAATCTCTACTTAAACATGGTGCTCAACGCTATATATTATTTCCCAATGATGTATGGCTATCCTATGATGTTTGAGTAGATCCGTTTTATCCTATGGGTTAATTGATGATCGTGATTGGTTTGAGTTGCATGTTTTATTATTGGTGCTTTCCTATGGTGCTCTCCGTGTCACGCAAGCGTGAGGGATCCTCGTTGTAGGGTTTGCAATATGTTCATGATTTGCTTATGGTGGGTGGCGTGAGTGATAGAAACACAGACCCGAGTAAGTAGGTTGTTTGCGTATGGGAATAAAGAGGACTTGATGCCTTATAATGCTATGGTTGGGTTTTACCTTAATGATCTTTAGTAGTTGCGGATGCTTGCTAGAGTTCCAATCATAAGTGCATATGATCCAAGAAGAGAAAGTTGTTAGCTTATGCCTCTCCCTCAAATAAAATTGCAATAATGATTACCGGTCTAGTTATCGATTGCCTAGGGACAAATAACTTTCTCGTGACAAAAAGCTCTCTACTAAACCTAACTTAGTTGTGTCTTTATCTAAACAGCCCATACTTTTTATTTACGCGCTCTATATTATCTTGCAAACCTATCCAACAACACCTACAAAGTACTTCTAGTTTCATACTTGTTGTAGGTAAAGCGAACGTTAAGCGTGCGTAGAGTTGTATCGGTGGTCGATAGAACTTGAGGGAATATTTGTTCTACCTTTAGCTCCTCGTTGGGTTCGACACTCTTACTTATCCAAAGAGGCTACAATTGATCCCCTATACTTGTGGGTTATCAAGATTCTTTTTCTGGCGCCGTTGCCGGGGAGTTATAGCGTGGGGTGAATATTCTCGTGTGTGCCTGTTTGCTTTATCACTAAGTAATTTTTATTTGCTGTTCTAAGTTGTTCTCTATCTTTAGTTATGGATATGGAACACGAAATACTAAAAAATAGGTTTACTTGCTACTCATGGAGATGGGGAACCTCCTAAAACCCTCGATGCTCATTATGTGAAAGATATTATGTACTACTTTGATAATCCTGAGAAAACCCCATTCAACTTTATAATGGGAGTAACATTGGATCAACGTGAATACTTTAGGGATTATCGCTTGACTCAAAAATGGAAACTACTATGGGATCAAATTTATATGTTGCATTGGTATGCTCGACAACTATGCTTGAGATATGATTATACTTGTTGCTCTAGGATGAAGGCTCCACACCTTCCCTTTTCATGCAAATTTAATAATAATGAAACCTTAGCTTCTTATGCTAATGGTATATATGATTACTATGATGTGGAACGAATAGAAGAATTCATTGCTTTTATGGGTGCTTATGAAATTGAATCTTTGTTTAAAGAGTGTGAAAATCTTGATGATGGTGTTTACAGACCTGAAAATATTGCTATACTTAAATATTGCTATGAAAATTATGAATTCAATTCCGATATTGATGAATTTATTGAGAAATTCTCCGCTGTCCAAGAAGAGACTAATATTTTGCAGGAGTCTATGTAAGAATAAATTGATGAAACTGTGAGCTCATTGGATGAAAAAGATGATGAGGAGAGCAAAGAACAAAAGGAGGAAGAGCGGATTAGCTACCCGTGCCCACCTTCTAATGAGAGTAACTCTTGAACTCATACATTGTTTAATTTCCCTTCGTGCTTACCGAAGGATGAATGCTATGATGATTGTTATGATCCCGTTGATTTTTTTTGAAATATCCCTTTTTGATGATGCTTGCTATGCTTGTGGCCAAGATGCCAATATGAATTATGCTTATGGAGATGAACTTTCTATAGTTCCTTATGTTAAACATGAAATTGTTGCTATTGCACCCACGCATGATAGTCCTATTATCTATTGGAATTCTCCCGACTACACTATATCAGAGAAGTTTGCCCTTGTTAAGGATTATATTGATGGGTTGCGTTTCACTACTACACATGATGATTTTGATAGATATAATATGCATGTGCTTGCTGCTCCTACTTGCAATTATTATGAGAGATGAACTACATTTCCGCCTCTCCATGTTTCCAATATGATAAAATTGCAAGAAACTGTTTATACTATGCATTGGCCTTTACTATGTGTGCATGAATTGTTCTTTTATGACATGCCGATGCATAGGAAGAGAGTTAGACTTCGTTGTTGCATGATATATGTTGCTTTGTGCTCACTACTAAATCACAAATCATTGTTAATTAAAATTGGCTTTGATATACCTTGGGATCCGGGTGGATCCATTACTTGAGCACTATATGCCTAGCTTAATGGCTTAAAAAACGCTGCCAGGGAGACAACCCGGAAGTTTTAGAGAGTCATTTATTTCTGTTGAGTGCTTTTATATAGTTTGAAAACAAAAAAATAAAGAGGGGAACCCAAAGATTTTCAGAAAGGAAAGTGAAAGTGAGAGAGACAAGCATTGTTCAAGTGGGGAAGCTCCTTGAACTTTGTTCATCCTCACGGAAACTTTGTGAATCTTGATTACAGAAACTTTTCAACAAAAGTAATTATGCCCTTGTACAATTACATTGTATTATAAAAATAATGTGCCAAGATTTGCCTTTAGGATGTTTACATTGCTTGTTGGTTTGTGCGGTGCAGAACAGAAACTTTGGCTGTAGTGCGCGATTTTACATTTTTTACTGGAACGTCAAACGGTTCTGAAACTTTTTGCACTGTATTTATATACGAATTTTTTATTTTTCCTAATTGTTTCAGGATTTTGGAGTACCAGAGGTATGGTGAATGTTCAGATTATTACAGACTGTATGGTTTAAGACAGATTCTGTTTTTGATGCATAGTTTGCTTGTTTTGATGAAACTATCAATTTCTATCAGTGGATTAAGCCATGAAAAAGTTATATTACAGTATTTAGAATGCAAAAACAAAATATTAATTGGTTTGCAATAGTACTTAGAGTAGTGATTTGCTTTATTATACTAACAGATCTTACCGAACATTCCGTTAAGTTTTGTGTGATTGAAGTTTTCAAGTTTTGGGAGAGATTACGATGGATGAAGGAATAAGGAGTGGCAAGAGCCTAAGATTGGGGATACCAGAGGCACCCCAAGGAAATATTCAAGGACTCCCAAGCAACCAAGCTTGGGGATGCCCCGGAAGGCATCCCCTCTTTCTTCTAACGATCATCGGTAATTTCACTTGGAGCTATATTTTTATTCGTCACATGATATGCGTAAATCTTCGAGCGTCTTTTGCATTTAGTTTTCACTTTTCTTTGATGCACCATGCTGGTATGATATAGTCCTTGGTTTATTTATAGAATGCTCATTCCACTTCACTAATATCTTTTGAGTATGGCTTTAGAGAATGCTTCATGTGCTTCACTTATATCTTTTGAAGTTTGGATTGCATGTTTCTCTTCACATAGAAAACCGCCGTTTGTAGAATGCTCTTGTGCTTCACTTATATTTGTTAGAGCATGGGCATATATTTTTTTAGAAAGAATTAAACTCTCTTGCTTCACTTTATCTATTTAGAGAGATGACAGGAACTGGTCATTCACATTGTTAGTCATAAAATCCTACATAAAACTTGTAGATCACTGAATATGATATGTTTGATTCCTTGCAATAGTTTTGTGATATAAAGATGGTGATGTTAGAGTCATGCTAGTGGGTAGTTGTGGATTGTAGAAATACTTGTGTTGAAGTTTGTGGCTCCCGTAGCATGCACGTATGGTGAACCGTTATGTAACGAAGTTGGAGTATGAGGTATTTATTGATTGTCTTCCTTATGAGTGGTGGTCAGGGACGAGCGATGGTCTTTTCCTACCAATCTATCCCCCTAGGAGCATGTGCGTAGTACTTTGTTTTGATTACTAATAGATTTTTGCAATAAGTATGTGAGTTCTTTATGACTAATGTTGAGTCCATGGATTATACACACTCTCACCCTTCCATCATTGCTAGCCTCCTCGGTACCGTGCATTGCCCTTTCTCACCTCGAGAGTTGGTGCAAACTTCGTCGGTGCATCCAAATCCCGTGATATGATACGCTGTGTCACACATAAGACTCCTTATATCGTCCTCAAAACAGCCACCATACCTACCTATTATGGCATTTCCATAGCCATTCCCAGATATATTGCCATGCAACTTCCATCATCATCATATACATGACTTGAGTATTTATTGTCATATTGCTTTGCATGATCATAAGATAGCTAGCATGATGTTTTCATGGCTTGTCCTTTTTTATGTCATTGCTACGCTAGATCATTGCACATCCCGGTACACCGCCGGAGGCATTCATATAGAGTCATATCTTTATTCTAGTATCGAGTTGTAATATTGAGTTGTAAGTACATACCCTCAGCCCCGAGGGTGAACTACTCCCTCCTCGTCATGGAGAGTGCCGGGATGATGAAGATGGTCACCGGAGAGGCCCCCCCTCCAGCAGGGTGTCATAATGGGTCTAGATTGGTTTTTAGTGGCTACGGAGGCTTGCGGCGGCGGAACTCCTGATCTAGGTTATTTTCTGGAGGTTTCTGTATTTACAGGAATTTTTGGCGTCGGGAACAAGTCAGGGGGGGTCCCCGAGTCATCCACGAGATAGGGCAGCGCGCTCGGGAGGGGGGTAGGGCGCGCCCCCCACCCTCGTGGACGGCTCGGGACTCTTCTGGCCCAACTCTTTTACTCCGGGGGCTTATTTTGGTCCATAAAAAATCATCAAAATTGGCACACCAAGTGGACTCCGTTTGGTATTCCTTTTCTATAAAACTAAAAAAACAAGGAAAAAACAGAAACTGGCACTGGGCTCTAGATTAATAGGTTAGTCCCAAAAATCATATAAAATAGCATATAAAACATCCTAGATGGATAATATAATAGCATGGAACAATAAAAAATTATAGATAAGTTGGAGACGTATCACTCCACTGCGCGGTGACAAACTATTTCGGCGTATTTACCGGATGAGCCGAAAGCTCTTCATCAGGTTTGTGAATTCCATCCAGGAGTTCGACAACTACTTCAAATGCAAGAAGGATTGCACCGGCACACTTGGATTCACCTCACTCCAGAAGGGCACGACAGCTATGAGGATGCTTGCATATGGAGCTCCCGGTGATTCACTGGAAGACTATGGACACACAGCCGAGTCCACAACCATTGAGTGTTTCTACAAGTTCTGCAGGGCAGTGGTGGCAGTGTTTGGACCGCAATACTTGCGATCACCCAATGTTGAAGACACTGCTCAGATCCTAGCATAGAATGCAGCAAGAGGATTTCTAGGGTTGCTTGGAAGCATCGACTGCATGCATTGGAAATGGAGGAACTGTCCATTTGCTTGGCATGGGATGTACAAAGGCGCCAAAGGAAGTTGCAGTGTGGTAATTGAGGCAGTGGCCACACACGACCTTCTTTGGTATGCCAGGAACTCACAATGACATCAACGTACTGCAGTACTCCCATGTCTTTGCCAAGCTTGTTGAAGGTCATTCTCCTTCGATGAACTTCAAGGTCAATTGATGGCATCTATCTGAGATGGTCCACATTTGTGAAGACTGAAGGGAATATGCCCTAGTGGCAATAATAAAGTTGTTATTTATATTTCTTTATATCATGATAAATGTTTATTATTCATGCTAGAATTGTATTAACCGAAAACTTGATACATGTGTGAATACGTAGACAAAACAAAGTGTCCCTAGTATGCCTC
This sequence comes from Triticum urartu, assembly GCF_003073215.2. Lineage (NCBI taxonomy): Eukaryota > Viridiplantae > Streptophyta > Magnoliopsida > Poales > Poaceae > Triticum > Triticum urartu. Next base: position 223,535,387 of record NC_053024.1, on the reverse strand, counting down.
TACTTGACTAGCTCGTTAATCAAAGATGGTTAAGTTTCCTGACCATAGACATATGTTGTCATTTGATGAACGGGGTCACATCATTAGGAGAATGATGTGATGGACAAGACCCACCCATTAGCTTAGCATAATGATCATTAAGTTTTATCGCTATTGCTTTCTTCATGACTTATACATATTCATTTGACTATGAGATTATGCAAATCCTGAATACTGGAGGAACACCTTGTGTGCTATCAAACGTCACAACATAACTGGGTGATTATAAAGATGCTCTACAGGTGTCTCTGAAGGTGTTTGTTGAGTTGGCATAGATCGAGATTAGGATTTGTCACTCCGAGTATCGGAGAGGTATATATGGGCCCTCTCGGTAATGCACATCATAATAAGCCTTGCAAGCGATGTGACTAATGAGTTAGTTGCGGGATGATGCATTATGGAACGGGTAAAGAGATTGGCTGGTAATGAGATTGAACTAGGTATGAAGATACCGTCGATCGAATCTCGGTCAAGTAACATACCGATGACAAAGGGAATGACGTAGGGTTAATTATCCTTTTGCCCTCAGTGGTGTCCATGTGCTCAGCTTTGCCCTCAGATGCGAATTGTGCTCAGTTTTCCCCCTAGTCCATGCACAACTACTATGACGAGGCCAAACGGCCAGATTTGAGTCCATTCCGTCAGCCGGCGTTAGTGGTTGTGGGTCCGGAGCTTACACGTGGGACCGCGTGGCCGTGGGTCCGCAGCTGACATGTGGGCCCGTGCAACAAAATCCCCAAATCATTCATAGGATTCTAGCTGCCCAAATCAACGCCCACTCTGCCCATCCGCCGGCCGGCCGTCCTACGTCGCCGCCGTCACCTGCGCCGCAGCCAATACTTGCCCTGCCACCAACTGCACGGCCTGCTCCGCCACTACCGTCCTGCGCCGACGCTCCACCGCTACCTGTGACGCCCACCACCTACCTGCGACGCCACGCGTGGGGCGCCCGCCACCTGCTCTACCCACGGCGCGGCCTCCTTCTATGCGCCCGGCTGGAGCGCTCAAAGGTTGGGGGCTGGTGGAGCTGTTTGAACTAGGAGGAAGAACCCCGGGGCAAAATGGCGATCAACAGCGACCCCAGAGTATTTGGCGAGGCAAGCATCGGGCCGGAGATCTGCCGCGTCCACGAGTGGGTTCCCGAGGGGTAAGTCATGCCTCCTGTTTAGATTGAGCTTACTTGTGCATTTGAACAGTCGATTCGAGTAGGTTTGCCCGATTAGTGTGCTGATTGCGTCTCCGTTTTCGTCGGTTAGGATGGAGTTGCGGTTTGCTTTATTGGTGCACATTAGAAGGGACCGGTACATGTTCGATGCAAAGGATAAGAAGAAATACCAAGGAGGTTTCGATTATCGGTTGCCAATGGCTAGTAATTGGAGTTTCAGACAATTTGGGGAGGTAATTTGTAGCCAATATCCTTGGGGTTTGCTTGATGAAGTGGTATACAAATACTATGATGGGGAAAAGAAATGGGTGACAGTTAGTAATGATGAAGAGTTGGCTACCATGTTTGCTAGGCATAAATAGAAAGATAATTTTCATGTGAGGCTGCAAATTGATGTGCTTGAGCAGGCATTTGGACCTAGGATGACGGGTGCAACATCTCGGGGAGAACCAAGTCATCGTAATGGCATCTCTAGCCAGAACAGTTCCGTTGGTGCACGACGACGTGGTGGCTCGACAAGCATGGGCAACGGCAGTAGGGTCCCCCTTGAAGTGGAGCCATATGATTACAATTCTGGGGTTAATGAAGAGAACCTATATTCTGATGTTATTCAGAATTTACGACAGGCACCTTAGGCTGAAAACCAAGATGAGACTCACAATGCAGTCCGTGTGGATGATGACGCGGTAGGTGAGGACGAAGACCTTGCAGTTATTGAATGGGACCCTTTGAACCCTCATATGGAAGAAGGTACTGTTTTTGCATCCATGACTGAGTATAGAAATGCACTTGTGACATACTGCATCAAGGTAGAACGTACTTTCAAAGTTGACAAGAGCGATCAAGTACGTTACAGAGTGCACTGTCCAACTAAGGATTGTCCATGGAGGCTGCTAGCATCTAAAATGCGAAATAGCACTAATGTTCAGGTCAAAGTGAACCCTTTTAAGCACACATGACAGAAATCAACTCTTAGAAAGGATACAATCAGTAGAGCCAAGTCAAGATGGGTGGCAGAAGAAGTAAAGAAGTGGGTGATAGAAAACCAGCAAGTGGGTCCAAAGGAATTGCATAAGAACATCAAAAATAAGTTCAAGATAGATTTACCATACATGAGGTTGTTCAATGGTAAATAACATGCTATGGGAGTGGAGTTTTGGCTCCCGGGTCCAGATGAGCCCGATATCTGTGCCATGTATTATTGAATTTGATATACGGCGATGGAAAAGTCTGGTCGACGGGCGAGTACGCGTGGGGTCGGGCTGGTTCAGTTAACGCCCCGTCTAGTTGTCGTTAACATGTGCGAACGGCCGTCCGCGCGCTGTCACTCTCCCCCGGTCGCCTTTTCTGTCAGCTTGCTTCCAGCCCGTTACCTGGACCCATCTGTCAGCCCATGCCGTCTTGTGGGTTGGCCACCTCTTGGCGGTCTAGTCCATTTGGTCAGTAGAAGGGGATCCGGGAGGAGGAACAGGGCGGTGTAGGCGGCGCGGCGGTGGCGGATCGGTGGTAGCCCTAGCATGCCGACTGATTTCCCCGTCTCTCCAGTGAGCAGGTAAATGAATCCTCCATAGCTTGGCTTTACAATAGTTGCCGCCCCCAACTCCCACTCCCGTAATTAGTTACATGACAGGATTTTCGTTCTGATTTGCTACCAGACTGCCAATCTTCTCAGATGAGGCATCTAGTGCGGCGAGAGGGGAGGGTTTCAGCTAATGGATCGCGCGGAGGCATCGTCTGTGGATTGGGCATCAGTTCACGGGTGAACTGTTCTAATCTGTTCGGAGAGGAAGCAAGTGTTGATGCTAGGTGCGGTGGGTTGTCCGCGTTCAGCGAGAGCGAGGGCGACAACACTAAAAAAATTGAGAATGGAGGCCACCAATCTCGTGCTGATGGTCACCAGGAAGCTATTATTTGCGATAGAGCAGAAAGTGCAGATGTAGGTTCTGCTCAATCTACAGGAAAGGCTGATCCTCAGGCCCCGGGGTGGACGAAGAGGTAATAAAACGTCGCCCTATAGAATAAGATCTAATGTGTTTTTGCAGTGCTAGTAATTGGGGAAAATGAAGAATAATGATTTTTTTTCGTGCGTTTGTCTCTGAGTATGATTCCTTGATGTCCTGAATGTAGTAATACGAATTTTTGTAACTTGACTCGCATGATGTAGGGTAAGAGTTGGTAAACAGCTTCTAGACAAAGCTCCGTGCGCTGAAAGAGTAGGAGCGCTGGAGAAGACCATCAGGGGCTATGCCAAAACACTTGGGGATCGTGTGGTTGAGCCATCAGTTGGTCTAACGTTCGACTCCTTGGGCGAGGCGTACGATTTTTTCAATTTGTATTCCTGGGAGCTGGGTTTCGGCATAAGGTACGGCAAGAGCAGGCTTAATTCAGAGAAGACAAAATGCATGCAGGAGGTTGTCTGCGGGTGCTGTTGTCTGCGGGTGCTCGGTGAGTATGCTTGTTGTGAAACTGTCTTTCCAATCATGCTAGGGAGCTAATGGGTGGTGGTTAGCACTGTATATCTAATGTATGATGTTGTGCCAATTGTCATGGTAAACCAACGAAGCATAACAGCCGTTCATGTCGTTGCTAGTGCCCAGCAATGATAAGGCTGCTCTGGACATCTGACAATGGCTGGTACATCAAGAGCACAGGGCAAATCATAACCATGCTTTGACGCAAACATGTGGTGAGAAGGTAAATTGGCCATCCCATAAACATATAGATGCATACACAAGGGATTTGGTTAAGCAGCTTAGGCAGGACAACGTAAATGTCACAAAGGTGTACAGTATAATTTCAAGCTTCTTCGGTGATGCAAACAAAATGCCTTTTACTAAAAGATCACTGCGAAATTTGTGCGGTAAGATAAATAGGGAGCAGGCAGAGGATGATGTTAGGAAAACAATTGATGTGTTTGCTGACATAGCTGCGAAAGACCAGGAGTTTGTTTTCAGAGTGCAGCCAGATAAAGGATGTAGGATTAAGAATTTGATGTGGGCAACTGGTAGCAGCCGGAACCAATATATTTATTTTGGTGATGTTGTTACATTTGACACAACATATAGAACAAATCTGTACGATATGCCATTCGGGCTGTTCGTTGGGGTGAACAACCATTTCCAGAGCATTGTGCTGGCGGGTGTGCTTCTCCGTGATGAATAAGCTGAGAGCTTCGAGTGGGTTTTTTCAGAGTTTGTTAGAATGATGGGAGGGAAGGCTCCCTTGACAATTTTGACAGGTACATCTTTATAATTTTTGACATGCTGTTTTCGGTCCTACCCATCCATGTAATTGTGGCATTTAGGTACTAAAACAGTTTTTTTTGTTTTACCGGGCATGGTGTGAGCAGATCAATGTCGAGCAATGGAGATTGTGATCAGGAATGTGCTACCGACAACCACGCATCGCTGGTGCAAGTGGCATGTGCTGAAGAAGTGCAAGGAGACACTGGGTCCAATGTACACGAAACAGAGTGACTTCCGAGCAGAGTTTCACAAGGTTGTCATCCACATGTTGACAATTAACGAGTTCGAGGACGCTTGGAAAATGCTAATAGAGAAATACAGTTTACAGAGTCACACATATATGACCCAAGTCTATGAGATAAGGGAGAAATGGGCTAAGCCTTATTTTCAGGGGGTATTTTGTGCGAAAATGACTAGCACGGAGAGGAGTGAAAGTGCCAACAGTATGCTGAAAACATATGTGCCGCCAGGGTGTCCAATGCACATGTTTGTGAAACACTATATGCGTCTCCAGTCCGCGAGGGACGCAGAGGAGAGTTATGAGGAAAAGCGTAATAAAGTGGTAAGTAACCAAACTCAATCTAGTTGAACCATCCCATTGGAAAACAAATTGCCGATGGTGTTGCATACTTATGATAGATTGCCTTGCATTGCTTAACAGGCCGGAATTGTATTCAAGTGCAATATGTCAATAGAGAGACATGGCAGCAAGGTGTACACATGTGCAATGATCGAGCAGCTAGGTGAGCTGCTCTACCAAGCTAACGCATATCGAATTGAGGAGTTGGATAAGGGTAGATTGTACAGAGCCACACACACGCAGGCTGAGATGCGCGAGAAGTGGGCAAGGGGAGTTTACGAAGTGAAGATGCTGGATGATGGTCGTTTATTTGAGTGTGAATGTGGTCTGTTTGAACACATGGGCATGCCGTGCTGCCACATGCTAAAGGTAAATTTAGTTTGTTGGAGTGTTTAGTACTGCTTTTCAACCAGTTGAAGCCATGGCAAAGCTTGCTCAGTAATCATTTGCTCCAGGTTATGGATGTTCTTGGTTACACTGAGATCCCGGAGAAGTTGATATTGAAGAGGTGGACAAGGGATGCAAGGGATGTTCTTCTGTATCATTTGCAAGTCTACCAAAGAGGCCATGCAAGCAGTAGGATAATGACACACCGGCACACAAGTCTATACGTGCACGCAATGGAGTTGGTCCGTCTGGGCGATGCATCCATAGAAGACTATGAGAAAGGGATGAGAATCATTAGGGATGGTATTGCTGCTCTTGCTGGCTATGAATCCCAGAGGGACGGGCTAGCTTTGGAGGACAGGCCTGAAGCTCACTGTGGTGCCGGAGAAAAATGCGATGATGGTGGACTTGTTGCACCCGTAGAAAGGCAGCAAATGGATGTTGATACTTTCGCTGGCCTAGATGCTCCGGAGAAGAGAAAGAAGCAAGGGCGCCCAACAAGCAGCCGCGAAAAGGCTCCGTATGAACAGTTGAGTAAGAGGACAAGGTTCTGCAGCATATGTAGAGGGAGTGGGCACAAGAAAACGACATGCCCGGAGCGCGGTGATCACCCGAAGAATCCCAGGAAGCAGGCAAAATGCAGCAACTGTGGTGTAGCAGGACACAAGCATAACACCTGCACGAATGCATTTGCTGTTAAGTTGCATGCGGGTGGTGTTTAATTGCGATGCCCTCTGACAGTTTTTTCCATAGGTTATTTTAGAACGTTTTATGTTTGTAGAGTGAAACGATGTGTGACTAGATGAGCTTAATTCCCACCGTATTGTTGTTGACCATTATGTATTCCGAAGCAAACAGTTGCAAAGGAGGCACGGAAGATTTGGAACTGCGTGAGCGAATGGAAGGGCTCTGTGAGATACGTACACTGCTTGGCCATTATGTGTTTTTTTCTTTTTCCGTTTACTCTGTGGCTGCGACTTAAGGGTTTGAATTTTGAATTTTGAACTACTGGACAGAGCTGTTGCGCTAGGTTGGTTCAGATAGGTGGGGCACTAAACAGGGGAGGCTCTTTGCCTTTAAATATGGTCCAGCCGCATAGCGTGCTCCCGAGTACAGTTCACACGCCAAATACTCAAAAAAGCTCGAGGTACCAAGCTAGACATCCGGGGGAGACAGAAGATAATGGTGCCGTCCATCAGTTGGCCGAGCTCCGGCATCCTCACCGAGGGGTTTGTCTGGAGCCTCGACAGTGACCTGTTTGCACAGGTATGCCGCGCCACTTCTACAAAAACCGTATGATTCCAGTTGTTTCCTTTCGAGCAAGCTAACACCATGGTTGCCCCGTGTAGTGGCTGGGCTTGTCTAACGGCGGCGTGCAGTGCATCGCGGGAGGCGGCAGCTCGGTTGATGGTCAAGATGGTCAGAGCATGGGCAAGGTGAACCAGGGGGCGGATCAGGCGGCTGATGATCTCGTGGAGGTGAGAAGAGACATCAGATCTGACCATTTATGTTGCCTGCTCTGTGAATCTGAAGCATTTTGTGTTCTGCCCCCCGTTTTTGTTATGTTTGATGCAGGTTGAAGCTGCCCCTGCAGATGTTCTTCCAGAAAACCAGGACGGAGCAGCCGTGGTGGAGAACCAGGCGGTAGATTTCGGGCTGGAGGTGGTGGCGGAGCATGACCTGGACGCGAAGGGAGAGGATGGATTGGTGGAGTCGGCAGAGCTTGAGGAGTTCGATGAGTCAGTGATGTTTTGGAGTGGTGAGGAGGAGTCTGAGGATGAAGATGAGGTGTGCTCCTCCGCGCAGAAGCGTCCTCATCTGAACTAGTTTCAAGAAAGACGACATAATCTGATAATTGATCGGTCGAAAGTAGTTTAGAATCGTAGAAGTTAGCATGTGTTTAGCACTTGCTAGTTGTTGACTTACTGTCAACTGTTTGGGTGTCGTCCGGTATTTTGGATGTGGCAACACATGGTTGTAATATCTTATCGATCGGTCCCATGTTTGGAAAAGTCGCTCACTTTCCATGATGGCGATAGAAAAGCACTCATTACAAATGAGAGTCTATATGATTCGACTTTCGTTGGTAGTGATAGTGAATCATTATGAAATGAATCAGATGCCAGATAATCGCATTAACTGTCGTTTTGCAGTGTGGGCTGCATGGTCGCATCGTTAGTAACCAGAAAAATTGCTCTTGCGATGATCCCACTCGGCTAGAATAGAACAATAATTTATTTTGTCTGCCATTGGGTCTCATGGTTGATTAGTAAGAGGTAACTACGTCCATGCTAATTAAACAGTTTGCATGCATGTGGAAGAGTCAAAGGAGTCGCGTCGGTGGGTTGGTGGCGCGGGTGTATGGACCCCTGTTTTTCTTTGAGGGAGGAACTGCATGGACCACCACACTCGCTGTCCGAACTATTGCGACATCCGATTTTGTTGTCTCGTAGCATGGGGAAAAGGTGGCCGGTCCGTTGGTCGACAAGGTCTTTTGTTATTGTCATGTGACACGTGGACAAAAGTGTGCAAGATATAGTGGGATCCGGGGTGCATTTCGTGCATGACGCTGCATGCTTCAGGGGGGCCCAGTATGACAGTTAATGTCGTGGAGCGAAAAAAAGGTACACGTGCATCCCGGTGCATGCTGCGGTGAACCCTCATTGTATGACTCGTTGGGTTTGTGCATTTACGTCCATGAGAGCTGCTACTCCCGGTCTCTGGTAATAGATGTCACCGGCATCATATATATTTTTGTTTTGGCATGCGATTTGATTGATTTGGTGGAATGAATAAGCAAAATGACTGGGGTGAAGGTGTAGACGTGTCATTTGTACAGGCAGCTGGGTCGCGCCGCGCACCGGGTAGGCACGTATTGCTGGTCGGTAGTGGGCGGTAAAAATCCCGCCATTTGCACCCAAAATTCGGGCGAGCTATAGCTCGGTATGAGTGGCAGCGAGACGTCCATGTTAGATGCAGATAAGGGAGTGGGTGAAAAAATCATCCCGTGCCCCGTGGTCAGCTGTGTTTACTTCTTACCCCACACTCTCACTCCAATCCTTCTCTCTGCTTGGGCAAAAGAGATAGATAAGGGGAGAGCAAAAGCAGAGGAGAGGTGAAAAGAAGGTTGGTGCTTGGCGGTGGAAAACCGGATCTCCGGGTCGCTGCCGTGCATCTCGTGCTGCGACCTGGCTAGCTGGTGAGTAGATCTGGTCCGCATTTACAAAGGCTTGCTCTTTCGTGTGGCGATTAAGAAAATCATAGGCATTTTTTGGTTTGACACTGGGGTGGTCCTTCCTACTGATGTTTATGCATCTAGGTCGTCGCGATGAAGCCACAAGCTTCACCGTCGAGGAAGTGTCATACTCGAAGCCGAGGAAGGGTCGCTGTCGAAGCTAGATCTAGCCAGTCTTCACGCCCGTGGGGGAGCAGGCTTCAGCTTCCAGCCACAGCTGAACCAGAGGAGATCCCTCCGATGGAGCCGAAGTTAGCGGCCGAAAACCTGCCAGGGCCATCAATACGGAACACTTCCACTCCGGCGACATTGCTGGGCGTCGGGTCCATATTGTATCCAGTGGTCAGAAGCACGGGGCTCGGCAGTTTCCTAACTATTAGGGTGGCTGGCAAGATGAATAGGAGGTTCTATGTCTGGGTGCAGTCTAGGTTAGATCCAAAAACCATGGGGATGACTTTCCCAGATAAGCAAGTTAGGTACTTAGACAGGGAGGCATTTGGTAGGATTATAGGTGTGGTGTCTGGCAATAGGCCTGTTAAATTTGGACCACTGAAAGATAGGGTCAAAACTGTTGAGAAGGTGCAGTCGTTGCTTGGCTTAGAAGTTAGAGCGTCCGCTGGAATTAAGGTAGGGGATCTGCAGAAATTAGCTCAGATATGTGATCCTGAAGAGATGTCAGCAAAGCAATTAGACACGGCACGCGTAGCCTACACATTGCTTGTTTTCTGCACCCAGGTGGAACCAAGGGGTGCCCAGGCAAACGTGCCAGATGAGTTGCTAGCATGTGTAAAGGAGCCTAGCAAGATTGGGGAGTACGACTGGGCGGGGTACATCCTTACTCTCACCAGGCGAGCTGCAGAAAAATTCAAAGCTGATCTCCTAGCTGGTGCAAAAACATACACTTTAGGCGGGGTGGAATCTTCTGCTTCAGGTTAACAACTTTACAGATTTAAAAAAATTAATGTATTTTCATGAAATGTTGGCTGTTTTGCATGAACACATTCTTGTTCTCTTGAAAATCTACATCTTTTCTGCCTCGAGTGGATCGATTTCAAGGCAGCAAGCATCAGCACCGACCTGGTGCCTAAGATTGCCGTGTACTCTTCGGAGAAGATGGAGGAGCTCATCACTTTGGTTGAAGAAGACCGGCAGAGGGGAGATGAGCACCGGAGATACAAGGTTAGGATTGGAATTACTAAACAAAGACAGCTCTGGCTTCATTTCGTTGGCTTCGAACCATAAAACAAAAATTCATTTCTCCCCTGGGCTGTGAAATTTACAGTCTGTCTGTTTTGTATTGCAGATAAGGCCATAGGGGAGCATGGGTGGGCTTCCTATGAGGTGGCTCCCGATGATGGCAGCGAGAGTGGGTGAAGATGCAGCATCCAGCATGGTCGAAGTTGGAGAGGTGAGCAACCTGGTAAATATGTTTATGCAGACCAATGCACTCTGATCTATTTAGGTGATGGTCTATTCTGACATGTTTAATGTTCTGATATAACTGCAGGGGAAAGGATAACATAATGGCTATGATCGAAGACCATGTCATGCCAATGCTTATGGATGCTGTGGTCAGGGTTGCAGCAGAGACAATTGAAGAAAACAGGAGCTCGGTTGTGGAGAGTATAATCATGTAGGTTGATGATCAAAAGAAGAAACTACAGTATTGTTTTGGAAGCAAGCTGTACCCTAATGCTGTTAGCATGGCGCACGAAGCAGTGTGGGGCGGTGTGGGGCGGTCGCATTATTAACAAAATATTCGATATGTAGAACTATGAGTGCACTGATAGCTGATAGGAAAAAGTTCCAAAAATTGCAGACCGAGGAGGCAACATCTCACTTGTTGGCGCTGATGTAGGTTCTGGTGCTGGATCTTCTCGCAGAGAACCATCTGGATCAGGTAAATGATTCCGCAACCGAGGAGCTCCATTCTTTGAATTTCTGGAATGTAGGCTATAGAGTGCATGACCATGAATTTGATTGGGGTTGACGTTTGCTTGCAGTTGCAGTTGCTGGTGGGGAGGCAGGCGATAGCCGTTTTCATATTCCTTGGAGTGCAAAGGCGTGGGTTGGCGTAGAGGCTACACGCTTTGTCAACCCAGCTGATCAAGCTGATGCGTGTGCAAGCAGCGTTGCCTTGCATCGACGATGGCGCTGCCAGCCCTTGTTCCAAGTATTGCTGCTGAAAGTGATGACGAGGTTGCCCTGCATGATGAGGACATTGCATTCTGCCTGCGTTCAATGTTTGCATCCCCAGGTTAGTAAAAAAGAATCTGTAAAAATTGAAAAAACGAAGGAGGGAATTTGACTGATATTGTGGTAATATCAATTGTTCTAAAAAAATGTAATAATTTTGTTGCAGGCAAGGTAAGCGTTGGTCCTGAAGGGCTGGCTGCAAAAGCACCAAGCTGGGAGTGTGGCAGTCATTTATCAAATGATGAGGCGTACGCGCGAGAATTGGAACGGAAACTAGAAAAAAAAGGTGACAACAAGTCGTGGCACCCTTTATAGTGCTTGCAATTTCCAGAGAAAAAGATCTGATATCGTGTTTGTTCTCAACACAGAGGTTGACGCCAATGATCTAGCTGAGGACCCCCTGGCAGTTTCTGCATGCAAAGGCGCTGTTTCTACTCTGGTATCAACAGTGGAAGGTACGAAAAAACAAAACGCATTGGCCATATGGACAACTGTATTGGTTGTCGCATGTTTTGAGAGTTTTTTGTGCCCCGGTAGTTGACTAACCTAATTTTGGAAAAAATTAATAGTGCCTGCTTATGGATCAAGTATGATGGTGGTCACGGGGATGGGGACACTTGCTCTGCTGAGAGTGCTGGGCGGTACGGCTGCATCGCCAGGACATCCTGGAGGAGATCGAAAGAGACCAGCCGAAGAAGGCGAAGATCCTTGGCCAAAGAAGGTGAGGTTTTTGTCTGACATTGTGTCACGATCGACACCGGACATCGGCAACAAATCAAACACACGAGCGGTCGGGCACGAAGGCCATGGTGACCAGGCTGTCCCTGTTGAGCCGTTGTCCAGCAGTGCTACCGTTGGTGGGCCATCAGCAAGTGGGGCCGTACAGCACATATCAAAACGTAAGCCCCCCGAGATTAGTTAAATGCACTTGATGTGGGTGTTGCATCAGCTTTGTTAGGAGTTTATTTAAAACTAATTGTTTTATTTCTGACTTTTTCCAGATGACAAAGGAAAAGAGGCTGTGGTGCCAGAGGATCCCGTTATGGAGGCGATCCGTAGAGCAATGGCTGGAGGTAAAGGAACCATAATCATCTTGACTCCCACACCAGGACGGACTGTGCAAAAATTAGCATCGCCTTATTAAAAAAATTAAGTGTGGTCTGGGTGTGAAGATGACTGACTCTTGCATTATGTGTGTGTGTTCTTGCAGGTGGACCAATGATTTCTGAGGGCAGGCAGCGTGCTCCGGTGTGGGAAACAGAAGGTGCGTGTCGTAGCATCCTCTTGCTCTTTTTCCTATTTCTGAAATGAAGTCTGAATATTGCAAAATTTAGTTCTCGGTCATCGGGCTAATTGTCACCATACACAGCTCAAGTTCCGTCACATCTCCGTATGTTCATCAAACCCAAGGATGAGGTTAGAGAGAAGTACCCTGGGAGACTGGGACTGCACCCCGATGAACCTATAGGATGAGATGTAATGGGCTGGCATGATAAGATGAACAGGTGCTCATCCATGGAGTTGGCAAGGTAAATAAAAAATGCACATAAACTGTTTATAAAAATTCGGTCCCGGAGTGGTCTGAAGACTGTAGTCTAATCAAAATTATAAAATGGTGAAACATGGAAGGAAATGGTATTGTCACACACACCCGGACAGGACCAACCTGACAGGGACCCAGATCCAGATTTACTTCGATCGTGATGGGGACCCTGATGTTGATCACATGGTGAATATGTGGTGGCTGGTGAGGAAGGAGGAGACAATTCTATTTGCTGGTTTGCCGGAATGCTTCAGGATGATACCAGATTTCAGGCTTGGTGTAAGTGAAACAGATTTAATGCTTGTTAGCATGTGCATTGGAGTTAGAAGAAAAGTTGAGGAACTAACATGAATCATGAAAAAATAATCTATTCACAGGACCGGCTAATGGAGGTAGAAAGAGCATCGGAGCTTGACTTCGGTGAAATTGCAACAATGATAACCGAAGAGCACACTGGAGTGAGGATTGAGGCCTGCCAGAATGTGAGATCTTGGACCTTTTATGGTTTAGCTGACATAAGCCTCTAACTCTGCTGCCAAGTTTGGTGAACTTTTTTTGATTCTAACTTTGTATGCAAAACAACAACCGGCGCAGGTGATGCTGATACTGAAGCATCGGGATAGCTAGGCAGTGTATGCCATTGATCTTCAGAAAAAGAAGTGTCTTGTAATGGACCCAGTAGAGACGGACGAGTTGCCTCACGAAATGGAAGATAAGCACACGGCGAACGCAACAAGGGTGATATCTAATTTGAGACGTTGCATCCACGAGTGCATTCCTGCTGTTAGGGTGTCAACTGCAGGGTGGACATTGCAATTCAGCACTGGCATGCACCGCAGCTGCGACATGTAATTTTTTTGTCTCGATGGACTCCCATTTGTTCGGTTACTTGTGTCGTACATGATGCTGACTGTGTGACTAGGGAGGAAAGCTGGATATATGCGATGCACTGCCTCCGGGACTACAATGGGGAGAAGGTTTCTAGACTGACTGATGTAAGTAGGAAGACTTTGGATGACATGACTTAATACTTGATTGTGCAGATTGTTTTAGTTGTCTATCCCTGCTGACTGCCCGAGATGTTGTTGGTTTATGTTTCAGAGGCAGATCGAGTTCCTAGGGAAGTCTCTTGTTTACAAGATGGTGAGCATGAAGGAGAACAGGGCACGCCTCCCTTACTGCATGAAGGTCAACACCGAGTAGCGATGAGGGGATGGGCGTGGGAGGACGAACTTTTGGGCTGTAGAATGAGGATGAAGATAGTGAGGACAAGCAGAATTGTCTAAAATCCTCTTCGGCCTCAGGGATTTGAGTTTAAGATGCTCGCTGAGGTTGGTTTCGAGGGCAGACTTACTTTTTGGTTTGAGAATTGTGATGGAGTCAGTGAGAACTAACAGGCTGGTGCAATCCTGATCGCCCTCGGGGGGGGGGGGGGGGGGGTGTTTCATTTGCTCCGAGAGGTTTATTTATGTAAGAAGTTAAACAAGTTGGTGTCGTAATCTGGGCGTGCCCCTAGGCATGTAGATAGTTTGGCTCGTAACTATGCTAGTATCAACTATGTGAACTTCGGTACGGATACCTCTATGGAAGTATGTCCTGTGCTAAGTTTTGTTAATCTGGTCTAGGGTGCGGTTTGTTTTGGGTAATTTGAATGGACATGCAAAAAGCTAGAAAGGAGGATCCTCGGGTGTCCTCTTGTGCGTTAGTAGGGCTAGTACAAGTAAAAAGATCCACTGGTGTGTTAGCCGCAAGAAAACGGAGGAATCATGGTGGAACAAAATGGAATAGTTAAAACCAAAATAGCAGGTCTCAAACATGCAGCCCGCTTGTGGAAAAAAGGTCTTGGTGTTCGCTGAGCGGTTTGATTAAGACTCAAATACTAAGAGTAGCACAGAAGGTCTCGTGTTCCATGGCCAGAAATGAGTCATTGAACGAAAAAAAGGAAAACCATGTCCAATAGACATGGGTTGCAGCTACTGAGACGTGTTGTCATTGAAATCCCCAGAAGGAGCGAACACTGACCATATTGCGTCAGCTGGGAGTGAAGATTGGTTCCCCTGCAGCTTCATTGCATCTTGCAGCGCACATAGCTTAGTGGTCTTAAGGGTGTCCTACAAGGTAAAACGGTCGGAGAATGTTATCATTAAAGAGTGAAGACGTATGTCGGGCATCAAGTATGAAATTGAGGTAAGAAAATTCAAAAAGGTTACACACCCTTGTTATGGGGACTCGTAATTTATCTCCGTCGTGGTACCTGATGGTATGCATAACACAGTACCCGGTTTCCTCCCTAACACGTATTATGAAAAGGAGAAGCAAGTATTAGAACGAGATAGCAACAAGGAAATAATGTCCTCAAATTCTATAAAACTTGTGAACCTAGGTTGACAGCGAGCATGCCTAGTGAATGCAGTGTCAAAGAGTTGAGGAAACTTAGTTGACCAATTTTCTTTTGGCGTAGGCCATACTGCGAAGAAGTCTTCCAAGCATTGGAACAAAGCATCATGGAGCCGGGACGCTATGAGCTCGTGCCGCTCCTTCTGCTCAGCATTCCATACCCCGCCACCAACAGAGGGAGCGATGATGTGGATCACCCTTTGGAGCATGTCCCACATGTAGAGAGCCCACCCCTCTCGAAGTATTGCTGGGATGTAAAACTACAGTTTTTTTGTTTTCGGAGACACAATTTGTGAGCTCTAGTCGTGCCATTTGTGTCACAGGGGGAGAAAGGGTTTGCTCAAAAGTATTGGCGGGGTAAAAAACATTACTAGTTGGCATGCCTCTACTGCGTGCTGCACAACCGGACCAATAAACTGATTCTGGATCTCTAAAAACCTAGAAATACTTGAATTTTCGGCAAGGGCTAAGGTCTGCAAAGAAGGAACAATTAAAACAATTCAGGAGGCCATTATGATTAATGCAGGTGGCGAAACAAAATGGGCTGCGCGGAGAAATGAGAAATGAACCGAAGACATTGCTAGCATGGTGCATTCGTATCGAGAAATAACATTCGAGGATGTGGCGGTGTGTTAGGCAAGGTGTATCCAAATTAGCTTCGCTGTCCATCTGCATTAGTTGACGTATAAGGATGGAACCAAGCTCGTGATTGAGCATGCTATTGCTGATGATCTGTAGTTGGATTTCGACACCTCTGATTCTAATCTCCCGGGGGGTACCATGAACTATCAAGTTTCTGTTACAGACAGTAGCATAAGATAAAGTTAGAACTCTGGTGTTTGGACGGAGGCATGTGATATATCAGCATTAGAACATCTATTGAAAAGAAAAAACTCACTGTGCCAGCTGATTGTCGGGCAGCGATGGCAGATAGGCTTCCAGCAAGTCGGCTATATCAGTTTTAGGAGGCACGACTGGGCGGCCTTTAAACCATGGATTCCCTGCATAGCTCCTTGATGATACGTATTTCCGTTTGGGTAGCTCGGCGGTGGAGATGGAAAAGAAAACGCCTGTCTGGTTTTCTTGAATACTATCGACGTATATGTCCTTAACTGCTTCAGCTATGCATATGGCATACTGTTGTATGGCGTTGCATATGGCGTCGCTTCTTCCATGATGTTTGTCCTTGTTGTGGCTTGATGTGGCCGCATGATGGCCGGGTTTGCGTGTTGGCTCGGTTTGCATGCTGCCTTTTCGCACGCCGCTTCTCTGTGGTGGACTTTCAACTGTAGGGGAGAAAGGGCAATAACAGAGGAAATTGCTTTAGCAACATATAGAACAGAAAAATAAATTTGGCATGGATAATTATCGCAGGATTTAAAAAAACATTCGCAGTCGGAGAGGTCCAACTTGAGACCGCTAAGTTTGTGATACTTTAGAGTGTGGTATGAAGCTTGTGCACTGTGCGTGGCTCCAGGAAGAGCAAACTTGCGTTTTTCGCGGCATGATGCGCTTTCCTCGTCTAGCGTCTGCGGTCTAACAGGGCAATCAGAAAAACCCCTAGCAGTGCAGCATGTGCATCCAGAAGCAAGCGCTGACATTAGCTTGTCTGTGAAGTTGACCATGTCATTCTGGATATTTTGCCGAGCCGTGGTAAGATGGCGCACCGCCCGTGCATTCTGTTCACGGAGAAGAACCGCTATCGTTTGGGATGACTGCAATAGGAGATGCGAGTTAGGTTCAGTTATGGAAACCAGAATGACAGGAAGGTGAAGACAATACTAAGAAAAAACAGAGTGCGAGCTCAATACCATAGTTGGGTATCGATTTGTGATATAGTTCGAGTAGTCAACAGCGGTCATTTGCCTTGGGGGCGTGGTCTTCTTGGCAACTGCGACCATTGGAGATGGGCGATTGACTACACTGTCCTTCGGTACAGTAAGGGAGGTGCCGGCGCGCGCGTGGCGGGAGAGGGGACCAGGTTCGAGACAATGGCGGGTTGTCGGTGCGGGGCTTGTCAGTCTGAACGCTCTGGGAGTAGCATACGGTCGCTGCATCTCTCAACTGCAAATGTTAAAACATGAGACAAAGAAAAATAAAAGGTTGTTCAGTTGGGTGTGCGGTGGGGGCTCATCAATGGCTAACGACAGTGGTTTATTCACAGATATATTACCATTGATGACGCGAATGACGGCTCAGGTACTCCAACGTCGGACGCCATTATAGTCATGCGCCGCAAGGTGTCCTGGTCGAACATTTTGACCCAAGGGAAAACATCATGTTTCAGGTTGAATATCCCCAAGTCAAGGTTATCAAGAAGGAACACCTGGGCCACATAATAAAAAGGTTGATAACAAATCATGATCAGTATTGAGATGAAGGATTTTGCTTATAGTACCATCATAGTTGGTTTGACTTGATGGTGGAAAAAGGGGTGAAATGATTGTCATTACCTGAAGGAAAAGATGGCATCCAGTAAGGTTTGCTGTCGTGACGCCATTATCCATATCAACCTTCAGTTTTGTGACCGCATCAAGCAAGGCCTGCAACACATACTCGCACCAATTGAACTGGGCTATCTCTTCGGTATTAGCAATGGCGCCCCAGAAATTGATGCTCTTGTAGTCATGTTTCGACGAAGGATCTAGGAGATGACCCATTACAAAGATCACGAACGCTATCAGAAAACAGTCTTTCTCCAACTTGCTTGATTCTTCAGTTATGTTCCGCATCATGAACTCCTCCGCAACGCGCAAGCTGTGTGCTGCGGACTGGTCCATGCCTAGGGTCTTTTTTATAAATGAAACAGACTCTTCGTTGATGTTGCCATTCGGTCCACGCACATCCCTGTTGCCGCATGGGATCTCGAAGACCTTGGCCACATCCGCTGGCTTGAACGGGAGAATTATCTTTGGATTAATAACAAATGCACGTTGGGTGACATCGACCTTGCTCATTGCCCAAGCACTAAGCTTGAGTTTTAACTTCTGGATCATTGGCAGCTCTAGCACCCCCCGAATCCTATCTCTTTTACTAGCCGCCGCTTGTATTCACTGAAACTGTCGATAATAGTGACAACGTGCCCGACAGAGCTCCTAGAAGTGAAATTAGGTGGAATTGCGTCAGATCGGCTGCCTGACGCACTAGTTCGCCTGCTATCTGATGATTTCGCCGGTGTTGGTTCAGTTCGGCGGCCGCCGGCGGCGCAAAAATCATCGGAGCTAACTGACCCAGCCATTTCGTACCTACGGCAGAAGAATAGAAAAGTTGTGGTGACTGGGTGTTGGCATCGGACTAAGGTCAAAGGGGATCCCGGGACCAAGCTATGGGGATAGTGAATTCAAAGAGCGAGATCCGCGGCTGCCTAAAGATCGAGGCATGGGGACTTTGCGAGAGGGGTACCTTTGGTAGAGGAGCTTCGGCGAGACAGTCGCGGCCGCCGTCGTGAGGTCGGGGCAGCGGCGGAGTCGCCGCTGAGTTGGTTGTAGATCTGGTCGTGTGGTCGGCCACGGCCCGGGTGGTTCAGGCTGTGAGGAAAGGCCACAACCAGCGTGATGTGTGGGTGGGAAGGAATCCAGAATGGTCCAGTCCAACCAACGGGTCCAGTCATCTGTAATTAATTTAATTAATGGACACATGCAACTTTTCGACATAATACAGGAAAGTACTTAATTAAGCATCATTTCGTTGCATTACAACAGACACATACGGCTTGGTACAGCAGAGTTACTTAGAACAGATAAACGAAGACGGCTACGGGGTCTAGCACAGCACAGACCCCATGCTAATGACACACGCGAAAGGTAGTTGCTACTGCCTATTACATTAATCGCTGGTGGAGCGAGACATAATGACCATGGCACATATGGCGATGAATAGTGCGAGAAGCAATGCCGTGGCAGTGAGGTTGGTTCCCGCGACTACAAGATTGAGCTTCAAATATCTGACCATGGCTAGAATTGCTCCAATATGCTGGTCCACCGCCGGAGCTGCAACTTGGGGCGCCCCCTCCTAGATCTGGTTCTGGACCCCGTTGGCACCAAGATGAGCCGGGAGAAACCTAGCGTACCCCTCCTGCCACTCATAGAACTTGCATCACCCGGCCTGCATTCGAAAAACACAAGACATCAAGTCAAACACAAATCGGGGTTTCGATCTGATGCGTACATATCAGAGAAACTTTCGATCTGATGCCTACATATCAGAGACACTTACATCTTTCTGGATGCATTTGTAGAATCGCTGTCCGGACTTCAATGAACTGGCTCCGCAGACGTACGTGAGGATCTTGTCGCCGCAGTACGGACAAGGGATTAGAGGCAACACCTCCTGTGAGGCCGGGTGCTGGCTGGAAGATGACGAAGAAGCCATGGCGCCGATGGATCTGGAGCTCGGAACAGTACTGGATATTTCTGGAGTAGTGTGGAGGAAGAAGCCTGGTGCGGATCTGCTGGAAATGTGTCGGCCGGTGGGTGGGGGTGTGGAAAACGGCCGTTACCTGGGCCGGGTGGTACAGAACTCACGCCCCGTCTGTGCCGATCGACGCGCTGTCTGTTCTGTCCATACATGAGCTAACGCCGTCTCGGATTGTACCGTTGTGTGAGGCCGCTGTCCAGAATTTCGACCGCAGTATACATCACAGAATACATGTGCACGCGCGAATCTCGAGCTCAGTGGGTGGTCCAGATTCCGGGAGCATCTGGACCCGAGAGCCAAGTTGCTTTTCCGACATGCTATGGATTTTATTTATGGTAACTGGCAGGAAAGTTTTCAATTCTTGTATTCATTCAAAGGTGAAGTGGAGAGGACTAGCCCATGTAGTATTGTAGATATGGACCACCACACCGTGGAGTACACATTCAGGGGAGTGACAAAGACCAAGGAATGCTTTAGGAGGGTTTTTGTCTGCTTTGAGGCTTGTCGCCGGGGTTTTTTGGCAGGCTGCAGGCCTTATTTGGCTATTGATGCCACTTTTCTCATAGGGAGGTTTAAAGGACAATTAGTAGCAGCTTGTGTAGTTGATGCACACAGTTTTGTATTTCCAGTTGCCTACGGTGTGCTGGAGACAGAGTCTGAGGAGAGCTGGACTTGGTTTTTGCATAATCTGCGCCGGGCTATTGCACATCCCAATGGGTTGGTCATTCATACAGATGCCTGCAAAGGTTTAGAAGTGGCCGTGGACAATGTGTTCCCTGGAGTAGAGCATAGGGAATGCATGCATCACCTTGCTGCAAATTTCATGAAGAAATTCAAAGGAAAGGTGTATACCGACAATTTATGGCCAACATCTTTTAACTTGCAGTGTGAAGAAGCACAACTACCACTTGAGGCAGTTATACATGAATCCCAAAGTGAAATAATGCTTGGAAACACAGCACTCCAAGTTATGGGCCAGAAGCCAAATCAGTGAACTGAGAAAAGTTGACTATGTGCATAATAATCTAGCAGAGTCTTTCCACTCAACGATCCGGAAACTAAAGGGTCATTATGTGGTGGATTTGCTTGACATGATAAGTATAGAATACATACAGAAATTTCATTATCGTGCAAGAATAGCCGAGGCAAAATTCAGGGGCCACATTATCATCCCTGTCGTGATGAATGAACTGAAGCAGAAAACAACAGGCTTGGAAATGAACATGACTCTTTGCTCGGGGACCACAGCAGATATATCATATTTGGATAAAGAGAAGATGGAATGGAGATATCCAGTGAATTTAGAAGCTAGAACTTGCAGTTGTAGGCAATGGCAGATAACTGGGTTGCCATGCATTCATGCCTTGCTTTTCATCACTTCTCTCCCAGGTCCAGCAGGGAACATACAATAGTATGTGCATGATTACTACTCTATTGCAAGGTTCAAGTCCACATATGCTTATGCCTTGCCTGTTATGGAGGGAAAACAACAATGGGACATGGTGGACCCTGGATTCAAGGTTTATGCTCTAGTTCTGAAGAGAGCAGCAGGTAGACCAAGGAAGAGTCAAATCAAACCTCGCAGCGAAGGAGCTGGACTTGGAGCGAGGAAGCGTAAGTGCACAAGGTGTGGTGGGTCTGGTCATTTCGGTAAGTATTTTGATAACACAGTAGATCCAACGTTCGAAGAGAGTTTCGATGAAGGTTGCGATGAAAATGTTGGTCAGCAGCCGGTTACCTCAATAGATGATGAAAATGATGGTCAACAACCGGTTGCATGAGATGAGGATTTTGACGAGGTTCCAAATGATGATGGTCACCAGCTGCATGATTTTGACGATGATCCAAAATATCCTCCAAATAATGATTCAAGTGAGGCTGCAAATGGTGATCCAAGTGAGGCTCCAAATGGTGATCATGGTGATCCAAGTGAGGCTCCAAATGGTGATCCAAGTGAGGCTCCACATGGTGACCAACCTTCTGTTGTTGTGAGTTCTGCTAGGTATGTAAATCTTGCAAGGGTCAAATACTACTGTACATTTATCACTTGACATGATCTCATTACCCTTTTATGTTTTGCACAGCTCTATGGTAGGTTTGAAGAAGATGCACAAGGTACCGACAACCAAGAGGAGAAGAGATGAAGCAATGAGCACAAGGTGCACGAGGAGCAAAGTGATGGCAAGAAGCTCAAGGAACAGACAGAAGCCCCAACACTATTTATGAATGATTATGAAACATTATGAATAATGTTGTATTTCTGTTGGATGATGTTGGACCTATGTTAGAACTATGTTTGAATGATGTTGGACCTATGTTAGAACTTCAAATTTGACATGCTATATGGATGTTGGAATTCTTTTGAAACTTTGGTAAACTCACATTCATGAAAAATGTGCTAAAAAAGAGCTCCAAAGGTAGGGTAAACGGCCTCATTTCTAAGAAAGATTTTTTTGACCTTGTCTAAATGAGCCAAATAACTTTCCTACACATATATTCTATATACACAGACTATGTGCGCTTGTTTTCCTTTTTTTTTTGATTTTTTGAATTTTGTTTTGCTCATTTGAATTCTGGTCAAACCTAACTTTGACCAAGATTTAAACAAGTCTAAAACATCAAAATGAAAAACTAAGCCTGGATCCTTCTTAGTCAATCCAAAATGAAGCCGTGGTGAGGTTTTTGAAATTTTCATGAAAAACGTGCTAAAAAAGAGGGGTCAAAAGGTAGCGTAAACGAATTCATTTCTAAGCAAGGTTTTTTTTCGACCTTGTGTAAATCAGCCAAATAACTTTCCTACACATATATTCTATATATACAGACTATGTGCGCTGGTTTTTCCATTTTTTGATTTTTTATTTGTTTTGCTCATTTAAATTCTGGTCAAACTTAACTTTGACCAATATTTAAACAAGTCTAAAACATCAAAATGAAAAACTAAGCCTGGATCCTTAGTCACTCCAAAATGAAGCTGTGGTGAGTTTTTTGAAATTTTCATGTTCATTTCCCCAAAACACTTCTCTTCACTTCATAGAAGAGAGTTTGAGATACTCGAGATATTGTTGGAAATATGCCCTAGAGGCAATAATAAAAGCATTATTATTATATTTCTTTGTTCATGATAATTGTCTTTATTCATGCTATAACTGTATTATCCGGAAATCGTAATACACGTGTGAATACATAGACCATAATATGTCCCTAGTAAGCCTCTAGTTGACTAGCTCGTTGATCAACAGATAGTCATGATTTCCTGGCTATGGACATTGGATGTCATTGATAACGGGATCACATCATTAGGAGAATGATGTGATGGACAAGACCCAATCCTAAGCATAGCACAAAGATCATGTAGTTCGTTTGCTAGAGCTTTTCCAATGTCAAGTATCTTTTCCTTTGACCATGAGATCGTGTAACTCCCGGATACCGTAGGAGTGCTTTGGGTGTATCAAACGTCACAACGTAACTGGGTGACTATAAAGGTGCACTACAGGTATCTCCGAAAGTGTCTGTTGGGTTGACACGGATCGAGACTGGGATTTGTCACTCCATATAATGGAGAGGTATCACTGGGCCCACTCGGTAATGCATCATCATTATGAGCTCAAGGTGACCAAGTGGTTGATCACGGGATCATGCATTACGGTACGAGTAAAGTGACTTGCCGGTAACGAGATTGAACAAGGTATTGGGATACCGACGATCGAGTCTCGGGCAAGTAACATACCGATTGACAAAGGGAATTGTATACGGGGTTGATTAATCCTCGACATCGTGGTTCATCCGATGAGATCATCGTGGAGCATGTGGGAGCCAACATGGGTATCCAGATCCCGCTGTTGGTTATTGACTGGAGAGTCGTCTCGGTCATGTCTGCTTGTCTCCCGAACCCGTAGGGTCTACACACTTAAGGATCGGTGACGCTAGGGTTGTGAAGATATGTATATGCAGTAACCCGAATATTGTTCGGAGTCCCGGATGAGATCCCGGACGTCACGAGGAGTTCCGGAATGGTCCGGAGGTAAAGAATTATATATAGGAAGTGCTGTTTCGGCCATCGGGACAAGTTTCGGGGTTATCGGTATTGTACCGGGACCACCGGAGGGGTCCCGGGGGCCCATCGGGTGGGGCCACCTGTCCCGGGGGGCCACATGGGCTGTAGGGGGTGCGCCTTGGCCTATATGGTCCAAGGGCACCAGCCCCTATAGGCCCATGCGCCTAGGGTTTCCATGGGGGAGGAGTCCCACTAGTGGAAGGCACCCCTGAGCTTGGGGGGGGGGAAACCTCCCCTGGCCGCCGCACCTAGGAGATTGGATCTCCTAGGCTGGCGCACCACCCCCCCTTGGCCCTCCTATATATAGTTGAGGAGAGGGAGGACTTCATACCTCAGCCTTTGGTGCTTCCTCTCTCCCCTGTTACGTCTCTCTCTCGTAGTATAGGCGAAGCCCTGCTACTGTGACGCCCTGCATCCACCACCACGCCGTCGTGCTGCTGGATCTTCATCAACCTCTCTTCCCCCCTTGCTGGATCAAGAAAGGAGGAGACGTCATCCGTTCCGTACGTGTGTTGAACGCGGAGGCACCGTCCGTTCGGTGCTAAGATCATCGGTGATTTGGATCACGTCGTGTTCGACTACATCATCCCCGTTCTTTGAACGCTTCCGCTCGCCATCTACAAGGTACGTAGATGCATCTAATCACTCGTTGCTAGATGAACTCCTAGATGGATCTTGGTGAAACCGTAGGAAAAATTTTGTTTTCTGCTACGTTCCCCAACAGAAGATATCACATAAGACACATGAACTTTTCGTTTAAATGTATGTAAACCTTGTTTATCAACTTAAATCGTTAGTATATGACATAAGAAGACTATGTGCGCATGTTTTTCATTTTTCTGATTTTTATTTAATTTATTATGCTCATTTTAAATCTGGTCAAACATATCTTTGACTGCTCCAATCCCTGCTAACCCTAGCGCTGAACAAGGACCGTCCATCTAACCCTAGCGGCGATCAAGGGCCGTCGATCTAACCCTTTTAGAAGGAATCTGTGGGGAGGAGGGGGGCGATCCACGAGATGCAATCTGATTGGCTGGGAGATTGTTTTTTCTCAACAAGTACCGGGCACGCTGGATGGACCGTTGGGCCGTCTCGTTGTCTGGGCCTGAGACCGCAGTTAATAGGTTGTCTCTCCAGGCCTGCATGCATGGGAAGGGCGGCGACGTGGGTTTGCATGCGCGGTAGGCGGACGTGCATGCATGCGAGCGAGGCGAGCTAGGCTAGCGAGGCGAGCTAGGTGTCCATGCATGTATTGATTCAGAGTTAGGCCATTGTTTCAGATTACGGTAGTGGTTCAGATTACGGCAACGAGTCAGATGCACGCGCCCGATCAAAGAGCTTCCCTATGCAGTGATTCACACACGCACCCATGCATCGTTTCCGTGCAAAAAATTAAGGGTGCAAAACGTAACAGATGCACACACGCGTCCGGATTCACACACACACCGTTCTTATCCCTTCTCTCTTCCTCTCCCACCCACAAGCCTATAAATGGGGTGCCTCTCTTCCTCTCCCACCCACAAGCCAGACCTGATCCATTCTCTCCAACTTCAAACACCCAAGCGACCGAGCCCTCTCCAAGCGACCAAGTGAAGATGTAGTTTGCTACCTCTTGAGCATTGCGTTGGTTTTCCCTTGAAGAGGAAAGGGTGATGCAGCAAAGTAGCGTAAGTATTTCCCTCGGTTTTTGAGAACCAAGGTATGAATACAGTAGGAGGCCACACACGAGTCCCTCGCACCTACACAAACAAATAAAATCCTTGCAACCAACGCAATAAAGGGGTTGTCAATCCCTTCACGGTCACTTACGAAAGTGAGATCTGATAGATTTGATAAGATAATATTTTTGGCATTTTTATGATAAAGATGCAAAGTAAATAAAGCAAAATAAAAATGACAAAAGAAATAGCTCATTGACGGAAGATTAATATGATGGAAAATAGACCCGGGGCCACAGGTTTCACTAGTGGCTTCGCTCGAGAGCATAAGTATTACGGTGGGTAAACAAATTACTATTGAGAAATTGACAGAATTGAGCATAGTTATGAGAATATCTAGGTATGATCATGTATATAGGCATCACGTCCGAGACAAGTAGACCGACTCCTTCCTGCATCTACTACTATTACTCCACACATCGACCGCTATCCAGCATGCATCTAGAGTATTAAGTTCAAAAGAACAGAGTAACGCCTTAAGTAAGATGACATGATGTAGAGGGATAAACTCATGCAATATGATATAAACCCCATCTTGTTATCCTCGATGGCAACAATACAATACGTGCCTTGCTGCCCCTACTGTCACTGGGAAAGGACACCACAACATTGAACCCAAAGCTAAGCACTTCTCCCATTGCAAGAAAGACCAATCTAGTAGGCCAAACCAAACTGATAATTCGAAGAGACTTGCAAAGATAACCAATCATACATAAAAGAATCCAGAGAAGATTCAAATATCGTTCATAGATAAACTTGATCATAAACTCACAACTCATCGGTCTCAACAAACACACCGCAAAAGAAGATTACATCGAATAGATCTCCACAAGAGAGGGGGAGAACATTGTATTGAGATCCAAAAAGAGAGAAGTAGCCATCTAGCTAATAACTATGGACCCGAAGGTCTGAAGTAAACTACTCACACATCATCGGAGAGGCTATGGTCTTGATGTAGAAGCCCTCTGTGATCGATGCCCCCTCCGGCGGAGCTCCGAAAAAGACCCCAAGAGGGGATCTCACGGGTACAGAAGGTTGCAGCGATGGAATTAGGTTTTTGGCTCCGTATCTGGTAGTTTGGGGGTACGTAGGTATATATAGGAGGAAGGTAGGGATGAAAATGGAGTGGAAAGTTTCCGCTTTTTCGGAGGAAAAATGGAAACGGAGAGGAAATATGAAAACGGAAACGGAAATTTGCAAAACCAAAATGGAAATGGAATTTTTTATGCGAAAATGGAAACAAAAATGGAACGGTGTTTACCGGTGGAACAGACATGGAAAACGGAACTTTCCGTTTCCGTAAATATGGAATTTCCGTTTCTACTATAGGTCTGTTGCTACTTTGTGGCCCAACTATCAAACAATACACAATAACATGATGAGTAGAAAGAGCAGAATGGATAATTTGAGGACCAACTTTTACGACCACACACGTACTCAACTATACCCTATAGGGAATTGTCATGTACTACTACAATACTACCCTATGTTGCCAACACAACCATATTATTTTGTAGCCATGTTAACAATTCCATAAATTTGTTTGTTTTTGTCTATTTCTCTATGATTCGAGGTTGTGTTAAGTTCCAGTCAATATACAGTTTTGTTTCCGTGTCCGCTCTGTATTCGCTTCGTGTCTGTTTCCGGTAGTATTTGTTTTCGTATTCATTTCCGGTGTTTCTGCATTCGTTTCCGCTTCTGCAAAAAATATGAAAATAAATATGGTAGCACCCAGTTCCGTCCATTTCCGTGTCGTTTTCATCCCTAGAGGAAGGAGTACGTCAGGGGAGCAATGTGGGTCCCACGAGGGTGGAGGGCGCGCCTGGGGGGGGGGGGGTAGGCGCGCCCCTACCTCGTGCCTTCCTGGTTACTTTCTTGACATAGGGTCCAAGTCCTCTGGATCACGTTCGTTCCGAAAATCACGTTCCCGGAGGTTTCATTCCGTTTGATATTCTTTTTCTGCGAAACTCTGAAATAGGCAAAAAACAACAATTCTGGGCTGGGCCTCCGGTTAGTAGGTTAGTCCCAAAAATAATATGGAAGTGTATAATAAAGCCCAATAATGTCGAAAATAGAATATAATATAGCATGGAACAATAAAAAATTATAGATAAGTTGGAGACGTATCAAGCATCCCCAAGCTTAATTCCTGCTCGTCCTCGAGTAGGTAAATGATAAAAACATAATTTTTGATGTGGAATGCTACTTGGCATAATTTCAATGTAATTCTCTTAATTGTGGTATGAATATTCATATCTGAAAGATTCAAGACAAAAGTTTAATATTGACATAAAAATAATAATAGTTCAAGCATACTAACTAAGCAATTATGTCTTCTCAAAATATCTTGGCCAAAGAAAGTTATCCCTGCAAAATCATATAGTCTGGCTATGCTCTATCATCACCACACAAAGTATTTAAATCATGCACAACCCCGATGACAAGCCAAGCAATTGTTTCATACTTTTGGTGGTCTCAAACTTTTTCAATCTTCACGCAATACATGAGAGTGAGCCATAGACATAGCACTATATGTGGAATAGAATGGTGGTTGTGGAGAAGACAAAAAGGGAGATGCCCATTAATAGATATCAATGTGAGTGAGTAGGGATTGCCATGCAACGGATGCACTAGAGCTATGAGTATATGAAAGCTCAACAAAAGGAACTAAGTGGGTGTGCATCCAACTCGCTTGCTCACGAAGACCTACGTCATTTTGAGGAAGCCCATCATTGGAATATACAAGCCAAGTTCTATAATGAAAACTTCCCACTAGTATAGGAAAGTGATATCATAGGAGACTCTCTATCATGAAGATCATGGTGCTACTTTGAAGCACAAGTGTGGTAAAAGGATAGTAGCATTGTCCCTTCTCTCTTTTTCTCTCATTATTTTATTTGGTCCTTTTCTCTTTTTTATGGCCTCTTTTTTTAGTCCGGAGTCTCATCCCGACTTGTGGGGGAATCATAGTCTCCATAATCCTTTCCTCACTTGGGACAATGCTCTAAAAAAGATGATCATCACACTTTTATTTACTTACAACTCAACAATTACAACTCAATACTTGGAACAAAATATGACTCTATGTGAATGCCTCTGGCAGTGTACCGGGATATGCAATGAATCAAGAGTGACATGTATGAAAGAATTATGAACTTTGGCTTTGCCACAAATACAATGTCAACTACATGATCATGCAAAGCAATATGACAATGATGGAGCGTGTCATAATAAACGGAATGGTGGTAAGTTGCATGGCAATATATCTCGGAATGGCTACGGAAATGCCATGATAGGTAGGTATGGTGGCTGTTTTGAGGAAGGTATTTGGTGGGTTTATGATACCGGTGAAAAGTGTGCGGTATTAGAGAGGCTAGCAATGGTGGAAGGAAGAAAGTGTGTATAATACATGGACTCAACATTAGTCATAAAGAAATCATATATTTATTGCAAAAATCTACAAGTTATCGAAGCAAAGTATTACGTGCATGCTCCTAGGGGGATAGATTGGTAGGAAAAGACCATCACTCGTCCCCGACCGCCACTCATAAGGAAGACAATCAATAAATAAATCATGCTCCGACTTCATCACATAACGGTTCACCATACGTGCATGCTACGGGAATCACAAACTTTAACACAAGTATTTCTCAAAGTCAAAACTACTCAACTAGCATGACTCTAATATCACCATCTCCATATCTCAAAACAATTATCAAGTATCAAACTTCTCATAGTATTCAACACACTTCATAAGAATTTTTTTCTACTAATCTTGAATGCCTATCATGATTAAAGCAAATTACCACACTGTTTTGTAGGACTCTCAAAATAATCTAAGTGAAGCATGAAAGAACAATTGTTTCTATAAAAAAAATACACCACCGTGCTCTAAAAGATATAAGTGAAGCACTAGAGCAAAAACTATATAGCTCAAAAGATATAAGTGAAGCACATAGAGTATTCTAATAATATTCAAATCATGTGAGTCTCTATCAAAAGGTGTGTACAGCAAGGATGATTGTGGTAAACTAACAAATAAAGACTCAAATAATACAAGACGCTCCAAGCAAAACACATATCATGTGGTGAATAAAAATATAGCTCCAAGTAAAGTTACCGATGGAAGTAGACGAAAGAGGGGATGCCTTCCGGGGCATCCCCAAGCTTTGGCTTTTAGGTGTCCTTAGATTATCTTGGGGTGCCATGGGAATCCCCAAGCTTAGGCTCTTGCCACTCCTTGTTCCATAATCCATCAAATCTTTTACCCAAAACTTGAAAACTTCACAACACAAAACTTAAAGTAGAAAATCTCGTGAGCTCCGTTAGCGAAAGAAAACAAAACACCACTTCAATGTACTGTAATGAACTCATTCTTTATTTATATTGGTGTTAAACTTACTATATTCCAACTTATCAATGGTTTATAAATTATTTTACTAGCCATAGATTCATCAAAATAAGCAAACAACACACGAAAAACAGAATCTGTCAAAAACAGAACAGTCTGTAGTAATCTGTAGCTAACGCAAGTTCTGGAACCCCAACAATTCTAAAATAAATTTATGGACGTGAGGAATATATCTATTAATCATCTTCAAAAATAATTAACTAAATAGCACCTTCCAAATAAAAATGGCAGAAGTTCTCGTAAGCGCTAAAGTTTCTGTTTTTTACAGCAAGATTAAAAAGACTTTCCCCAAGTCTTACCAACGGTTCTACTTGGCACAAACACTAATTAAACACAAAAAACACAACCAAAACGGAGGCTAGATAAATTATTTATTACTAAACAGGAGCAAAAATCAAGGAATAAAAATAAAATTGGGTTGCCTCCCAACAGGCGCTATCGTTTAATGCCCCTAGCTACGCATAAAAGCGAAGATAGATCTAGGTATTGCCATCTTTGGTAGGCAATCCATAAGTGGATCTCATAATAGATTCATATGGTAATTTAATTTTATTTCTAGGGAAGTGTTCCATGCCTTTCCTTAACGGAAATTGGAATCTAATATTCCCTTCCTTCATATCAATAATTGCACCAATCGTTCTAAGGAAAGGTCTACCAAGAATAATAGGACATAAAGGATTGCAATCTATATCAAGAACAATAAAAATCTACGGGCACATAATTCCTATTTGCAACAATAAGAAAATCATTAATTCTTCCCATAGGTTTCTTAATAGTGGAATCCGCAAGGTGCAAATTTAAAGAGCAATCATCAAAATCACGAAAACCTAGCAAATCACACAAAGTCTTTGGAATCGTGGAAACACTAGCACCCAAATCACACAAAGCATAGCATTCATGATATTTAATTTCAATTTTTATTGTAGGTTCCCACTCATCATAAAGTTTTCTAGGGATAGAATCTTCCAAGTCAAGTTTTTCTTCATAAGATTGCATCAAAGCATCAACGATATGTTTAGTAAAAGCTTTATTTTGACTATAAGCATGAGGAGAATTTAGCACGAATTGCAACAAGGAAATACAATCTATCAAAGAGAAATTATCATAATTAAATTCCTTGAAATCCAAAATAGTGGGTTCATTGATATTTAAAGTTTTGACCTCTTCAATCCCACTTTTAACAATTTTAGCATCAAGATCAAAAGACTCCGAATTTTTGGAACGCCTTCTAGGTAAAGGTGGATCATATTCAGCCCCATCATTATCAAGATTCATATTGCAAAACAAAGATTTAATAGGGGACACATCAATAGCTTTTAGATCTTCATCTTTATTTTCATGGAAACTAGAAGAACACGCTTTTATAAAGCAATCTTTCTTAGCACGCATCCTAGCAGTTCTTTATTTGCACTCATCAATGGAAATTCTCATGGCTTTGAGAGACTCATTGATATCATGCTTAGGTGGATAGATCTAAGTTTCAAAGAATCAACATCAAGAGAAATTATATCAACGTTCCTAGCCAACTCATCAATCTTAAGCAATTTTTCTTCAACCAAAGCATTGAAACTCTTTTGCGAGGTAATAAATTCTTTAATATTAGATTCAAAATCAGAGGGCATCTTATTATAATTTCCATAGGAATTGTTGTAGGAATTACCATAATTATTAGAGGAATTACTAGGGAACGGCCTAGAATTAAAATTACCTCTATACGCGTTATTACCAAAATTGTTCCTACCAACAAAATTCACATCCATAGATTCATTATTATTCTCAATCAAAGTAGACAAAGGCATGTCATTAGGATCAGTAGGAGCACTCTTATTAGCCAACAATTTCATAATTTCATCCATCTTTCCACTCAAAACATTAATATCTTCAATTGCATGCACTTTTTTATTAGTAGATCTTTCGGTGTGCCATTGAGAATAATTAACCATGATATTATCTAGGAGTTTGGTAGCTTATCCTAAAGTGATTTCCATAAAAGTGCCTCCCGCGGCCGAATCTAAAAGATTTCTAGAAGCAAAATTCAATCCAGCATAAAAGTTTGTATAATCATCCAAAGATTCAAACCATGTGTAGGGCAATTACGTATCATTAATTTCATCCTCTCCCAAGATTGTGCAACATGTTCATGATCAAGTTGCTTAAAATTCATAATATCGTTTCTAAGAGAGATGATCTTAGCGGGAGGAAAAATACTTCGAGATAAAAGCATCTTTGCACTTATTCCATGAATCAATACTATTTTTAGGCAAATACGAAAACCAAGCTTTAGCACGATCTCTAAGCGAAAACTGGAATAGCTTCAATTTAACAATATCATTATCCACATCTTTCTTCTTTTGCATATCACACAAATAAACAAAGTTGTTTACATGGGTAGCGGCATCTTCACTAGGAAGGCAGAAAAACAGATGTTTCATGACAAGATTCAACAAAGCAGCATTAATTTCACAAGATTCAGCATCGGTAAGAGGAGCAATCGGAGTGCTAATAAAATCATTGTTGTTGGTATTGGTAAAGTCACACAATTTAGTATTATCTTGAGTCATCGTGACAAGCAAGCAATCCAACACACAAGCAAACAAGAAACGGGCAAAAAAGAGGCAAATAGGGAAAGAGAAGGTGGACGGAGAGAGAGGGCAAATAAAACGGCAAGGGTGAAGTGGGGGAGAGGAAAACGAGAGGCAAATGGAAAATAATGTAATGTGGGAGATAAGGGTTTGTGATGGGTACTTGGTATGTTGAATTTTGCGCAGACTCCCCGGCAACAGCGCCAAAAATCCTTCTTGCTACCTCTTGAGCACTGCGTTGGTTTCCCTTGAAGAGGAAAGGGTCATGCAGAAAAGTAGCATAAGTATTTCCCTCAGTTTTTTAGAACCAAGGTATCAATCCAGTAGGAGGCCATGCACGAGTCCCTCACACCTACACAAACAAAATAAAATCCTCGCAACCAACGCAATAAAGGGGTTGTTAACCCCTTCACGGTCACTTACGAAAGTGAGATCTGATAGATATGATAAGATAATATTTTTGGTATTTCTATGATAAAGATGCAAAGTAAATAAAGAAAAATAAAAACGACCAAAGAAATATCTTGTTGATGGAATATTAATATGATGGAAAATAGACCCAGGGACCATAGGTTTGACTAGTGGCTTCTCTCGAGAGCATAAGTATTACGGTGGGTAAACAAATTACTGTTTAGCAATTGACAGAATTGAGCATAGTTATGAGAATATCTAGGTATTATCATGTATATAGGCATCATGTCCGAGACAAGTAGACCGACTCCTGCCTGCATCTACTACTATTACTCCACACATCAACCGCTATCCAGCATGCATCTAGAGTATTAAGTTCAAAAGAACAGAGTAACGCCTTAAGTAAGATGACATGATGTAGAGGGATAAACTCATGCAATATGATATTAACCCCATCTTGTTATCCTTGATGGCAACAATACAATACGTGCCTTGCTGCCCCTACTATCACTGGGAAAGGACACTGCAAGATTGAACCCAAAGCTAAGCACTTCTCCCATTACAAGAAAGATCAATCTAGTAGGCCAAACCAAACTGATAATTCTAAGAGACTTGCAAACATAACCAATCATACATAAAAGAATTCAGAGAAGATTCAAATATTTTTCATAGATAAACCTGATCATAAACCCACAATTCATCGGTCTCAACAAACACACCGCAAAAGAAGATTACATCGAATAGATCTTGACAGGAGAGGGGGAGAACATTGTATTGAGATCCAAAAAGAGAGAAGAAGCCATCTAGCTAATAACTATGGACCCGAAGGTCTGAAGTAAACTACTCACACATCATCGGAGAGGCTATGGTGTTCATGTAGAAGCCCTCTGTGATCGATGCCCCCTCCTGCGGAGCTCCGGAAAAGCCCCCAAGATGGGATCTCACGGGTACAGAAGGTTGCGGCGGTGGAATTAGGTTTTTGGCTCCGTATCTGGTAGTTTGGGGGTACGTAGGTATATATAGGAGGAAGGAGTACGTCGGTGGAGCAACATGGGCCCCACGAGGGTGGAGGGCATGCCTGGGGGGGGGCAGGCACGCCCCCCTACCTCATGCCTTCCTGGTTGCTTTCTTGACGTAGGGTCCAAGTCCTCTTGATCACGTTCGTTCCGAAAATCATGTTCCTGAAGGTTTCATTCCGTTTGGACTCCATTTGATTTTCTTTTTCTGTGAAACTCTGAAATAGGCAAAAAACAGCAATTCTGGGCTGGGCCTCCGGTTAGTAGGTTAGTCACAAAAATAATATAAAAGTGTATAATAAAGTCCAATAATGTCCAAAACAGACTATAATATAGCATGGAACAATCAAAAATTATAGATACGTTGGAAACGTATCACAGTTCAATGGGCCGACCTTCAATCGCCCGCCTGTCGTGCTGGAGCTGCTCTACCCACCAGGCGTGCTCGTGGAGAGGGAGCTCCATGTGTGGGCGACTTCAAGGTGGAGGGGGTCCATCGAACTTACCCGCACCTTCCTCAGAGCCGGCTATGCCCACCTCCCATGGGGCTCGCCTAGGATGTTCACCCTCAATGAGGTTCGTGACCGCAGCGGCATCCTCCTACTTCTCACGGTCACCTTCATCAACTCGTTTGACGCGCGCGAGCTCCTCGGTCAAGTCTTTTGGTGTGGCTGCGAGGCCATCTTCTTCACGGTGTACAACATCTACACCAACTACGAGAGCATCTTCCCCACTCTAGTCCAGATGCACTCCCTTCCCTACGACGAGGAGGAGGAGGTGTGAAGTTGAAGACGGTGTTGAAGGGGCGTGCGGCCAAGGTGGAAGAAGGATGTGAAGATGAAGTTGTTCAAGAAGGGGTGTGAGCCCGGAGTCAAGCTCGTCATGTTTTAGTTTTATCATTTTTATTTTGTTGCTTTTCTATGTCATGCGTGCCGTGTCGTGTCGTGTCCGCGAACTTATGGGTCCAAGTTATTATTGCCTAATGTAAGGGTACAGTGTGTTGCATCTTATCTAAGTTATTATGTGTGTTAAAAAATGCCCGAGCCCAAACATATCATTTCTTCCCTAAACCAAGTCATGAAGTTCGAGAAGTTGTGGTTTCATTAATGAAAATTGGAGGGGGTGAGAAGCCCTCTCTTTCATTCAAAAAAACCAAGTCATGAACTAACATGCAAATTTATCCCCTTTAAATCCTAAACCAAGTGCCACTCTAACCCTAAACCAAGTGCCACTCTAACCAAAATCATGTGGCACTGCAAACATATGTTTCCAACCCTCCAAAATTTCAATGCAAAACAAAGGAAAAACACTCTCACGCGTGTGCAAACATTCACGGTCTCACTATGTATACATTCCTTCCCTACCCATGTCAAAGTCTTTCCATCTGTCCTAGCGGTTACCAGCGCAGCCCTAAACGCCACAAACCCACGCGGTCCTGGGTTCGAGTCCCCAGCCGCACTAATTTTTTGTGCATTTTCCGCCCTTCATTTTTTAGACAAATTATTTTTTCTCAATGTAATGCCCTTAAAAATGTTCATTTATTTTGGCACCAGGTGTAAACCTCTACCAGAGCTGAGGCACATTTTCCATGACATTTTGGTCTTTGCTTTAAATCACGGTGTATTTGAATTGGAGTAATTAAATTGCTATTAAATATTTAACAGCTCCAATTTTTTTTTTCTAAATTTAATTGTTTGGCTCTGGAATAATTCAATTAGCTTCCACAAAAGTTTCAGCATTATGATTTATTTCCTAAATTAAATCAGAACAGAAAACAGAAAAACACGCAAGAGAACGCCCGAATGGGCCTAATTGGATGCAGTTGGCCCATTAGTCTAGCCTGCACTTGGCTCTACACTCTGAATTTGGCCTACAGAGGAACCTTTTTTTTGACAGAAACGCAGAGCAGAGAGCTGCATTTCATTTATCAAAAGTTTATGAATTCCTCATTTCTTCTCCCTTTTTTCAACATATTTAAATGTTGGTCACTTCTTCTCTTTTTTCAACATTTAAACAACTGACCAACATTTAAACTAGGTGAATTTCTCATACAATTTCAAGCTTACAAATTCCTCCATAATTCATGCCTTTCCATACATTTTCAACATTACAACCAATGCAATTACCATACCTACAAATGCCCAAAAGTAATTAAAAATGGGTATTGGTATTTGTGCTTGATCTTCAAGCTTCCTAACCTTCTTCTTGAACATCCTAAGCTCAACAGCTAGCTCCCTGTCAGTGAATGCTTCACCCTCCATCTCTTCTTCCGGAGCCCGTGTTGCGGCCACTTCCGTTTGTGGCAGCATGCACAACCATTCTTCATGCTCTTCTTGCAGTTCATTCATTAGAGTCTTGGCCAGAGCATCGACCCAAAGAAAGAAGCATGTCACCTTCATGAACACCAAACATATCAACCCATTGCTCAAAGATCCCGACCATCAAAAATGGTGCAATTGCCCCGATTCTTACCCCATTCTCGCTGCACACATAGAACGGATGATTCTGGTTCCTCGATGTGTGAGAAACCCTTCGATCAACGCCCGCCAGGCACCACGGACAGACGAAGACAGGCATGTCCACACGCGCTTGGCTCTGCATCCGCGAGGTGGCGCGGGAGCTTGAGGAAAACATGGAGCTCGGAGCCGAAGGGGATCTCAACGCCGCCGCGCCCTCCACAGCACCGTGCTCTCTCTCTCCGTGGTCACCGCCGTGCTCTCTGTCGCCATGGTCACCGCCACTGTCTGTCACCCGCTTATATAGCACACCCGCAACGACTCTCTGCTCAACGGCTCTCTGCTGGGTCCCACAAGCCACGCATGCAACGGTCTGAATAGAATTGTCCATCTCTGCCGTCTGGTCCCACCTATAAGGGCCGAGTCAAAAGGTTGACCTGATGGAGACGACAGAGTTCACGGAACGAGTCGGTGCGCACGGACTAGGGGCAAAACTGAGCACAATTCACATCTGAGGGCAAAACTGAGCACATGGACACCACTGTGGGCAAAAGGATAATTAACCCAATGACGTATGTTGCCATTACGGTTTGACCGATAAAGATCTTCGTAGAATATGTAGGAACCAATATGAGCATCCAGGTTCGCTGTTGGTTATTGATCAGAGATGTGTCTCGATCATGTCTACATAATTTTCGAACCCGTAGGGTTCGCATGCTTAACATTCGATGATGATTTGTATTATGAGTTATGTGTTTTCGTGACCGAAGATTGTTTGGAGTCCCGGATGAGATCACAGACATGACGAGGAGTCTTGAAATAGTCAAGAGGTAAAGATTGATATATTGGACGAGAGTATTCGGACATCGGGATGGTTTTGGAGTGTTTCGGGTATTTATCGGAGTACCAAGGCGTTACCGAAATCCCCCGGGGAAAGAAATGGGCCACATGGGCCATAGGGGAGAGAGAGGGAAACCCACAAGGAGGTGCTCCCCATGGGGAGTCCGAATTGGACAAGGGGAGGGGGCGCGGCCCCCCTTTCCTTCTCCTTCTCCCTCTCCTTCCCCCTTTCCCCCTCCGATGAAATGAAGGGGGGGGGGCGAATTGGACTAGGAGTCTAAGTGGGACTCCTCCCACTTGGCGCGCCCCATAGGCCGGCCTCCTCCCCTCTCCTCCTTTATATACGGGGGCAGGGGGCACCCCAAAGCACATCAATTGTTTCTTAGCCGTGTGTTGTGCCCCCTCCACAGTTTACTCCTCTAGTCATATTGTCGTAGTGCTTAGGCGAAGCCCTGTGCGGATCACATCACCATCACCGTCACCATGCCATCATGCTGACGAAACTCCCCCTCAAAACTTTGCTGGATCAAGAGTTAGAGGGACATCATCGAGCTGAACGTGTGCAGAACTCGGAGGTGTCGTATGTTCGGTGCTTGATCGGTTGAATCGAGAAGACATTCGACTACATCAACCGCGTTAAGCTAACACTTCTGCTTTCAGTCTATGAGGGCACGTGGACACACTCTCCTCCTCTCGTTGCTATGCATCTCCTAGATAGATCTTGCGTGATCGTAGGATTTTTTTTGAAATTGCATGCTACGTTCCCCAACAGTGGCATCCGAGCCAGGTCTATGCATAGATGATATGCACGAGTAGAGCACGAAGAGTTGTGGGCGATCATAGTCATACTCCTTACCACCAACGTCTTATTTTCATTTGGCGAGATTGTTGGATGAAGCGGCCCGGACCAACATTACATGACCACGTTCATGAGACCACTTCCACCGACACACATGCAAGTTGTTTTGCATAAAGGTGGTTGGCGGGTGTCTGTTTCTCCAACTTTAGTTGAATCGAATTTCACTACGGGGTTAAAACATCAAACTTGACAAAACATCGTTGTGGTTTTGATGCGTAGGTAAGAACGGTTCTTACTAGAAGCCCGTAGTAGCCACGTAAAGCTTGCAACAACAAAGTAGAGGATGTCTAACTTGTTTTTGCAGGGCTTGTTGTGATGTGATATGGTCAAGACTGTTG
Organism: Triticum urartu; assembly: GCF_003073215.2. Classification (NCBI taxonomy): domain Eukaryota; kingdom Viridiplantae; phylum Streptophyta; class Magnoliopsida; order Poales; family Poaceae; genus Triticum; species Triticum urartu. The sequence goes on along the minus strand of NC_053024.1, from coordinate 223,497,496 downwards.
GGGAACATAGCATGCAATTTCAAAATTTTCCTATGATCACGCAAGATCTATCTAGGAGATGCATAGCAATGAGAGGGGAAGAGTGTGTCCACGTACCCTCGTAGACCGAAAGCGGAAGCATTAGGTTAACGTGGTTAATGTAGTCGAACGTCTTCACGATCCAACCGATCTTAGTGCCAAACGTACGGCACCTCCGTGTTCAGCACACGTTCAGCTTGATGACATCCCTCGAGCTCTTGATCCAGCAGAGGGTCAAGGAAGAGTTCCATCAGCACGATGGCGTGGTGACGGTGATGTAATCTGTGCAGGGCTTTGCCTAAGCACTACGACGCTATAACCGAAGGAGTAAACTGTGGAGGGGGGCACCGCACACGGCTAAGAGAACAATTGATGTGACTTTGGGGTGCCCCCGCCCCCGTATATAAAGTAGGGGAGGAGGAGGCAGGCGGCCAGGAGGGGCGCGCCATGGGGTGGGAGTCCTACTAGGACCTAGGACTCCACTCCTAGTAGGATTCGCCCCTCCCCCCTTTCCTTTCTTCCACCGGAGGGAAATGGAAGGAGAGGGAGAGGCGAAGGGAAAGGGGCGTCGCGCCCCTCCCTCCTTGTCCTATTCAAACTCCCTAGGAGGGGGGCTAGCGCCACCCCCCCCCCGCAGGCTTCCCTCTCTCTCCCTTAGGACCATGTAGGACCAATACTTCCCCGGGGGGTTCCGATAACCCCTCGGTACTCTGGAAAAATACCCTAATCACCCGGAACCATTCCAATGCCCAAATACTACCTTCCAATATATGAATCTTTACCTCTCGACCATTTCGAGACTCCTCGTCATGTCCGCGATGTCATCCGGGACTCCGAACAAACTCCGGTCACCAAAACACATAACTCATAATATAAATCGTCATCAAATGTTAAGCGTGCGGACCCTACGGGTTCGAGAACTATGTAGACATGACCGAGACACATCTCCGGTCAATAACCAATAGCGGAATCTAGATGCTAATATTGGTTCCTACATATTCTATGAATATCTTTATTGTTCAAACCGCAATAACAACATACGCTATTCCCTTTGTCATTGATATGTTACTTGCTCGAAATTCGATCATCGGTATCATCATACCTAGTTCAATCTCGTAACCGGCAAGTCTGTTTACTCGTTCCATAATGCATCATCCCGTAACTAACTCATTAGTCACATTGCTTGTAAGGCTTATAGTGATGTGCATTACCGAGAGCGCCGAGAAATACCTCTCCGATACTCGGAGTGACAAATCCTAATCTCGATCTATGACGACCCAACAAACACCTTCGGAGACACCTGTAGAGCATCTTTATAATCACCCAGTTACGTTGTGATGTTTGATAGCACACAAGGTCACTGGTGCACGTCGGCCCTAAACAAATGGTTTAAAACCCCTTTCCGCGATGGAATTTGGAACTGTCGCCAAGTGAGTGTGGGCGATAGGGGGGTCCTTCCCACACGACCCAAAAACTGTCGGGGATAGGGCCCCTACAGTACTCCTACTCGTTTCTGCTCGCGTTGCCATCGCAGTCGATATTCTGTGGTGCTACGTTTACGATGCGCGGCCCATCACAAACGGTTCACTATTGTAGAACGTGTATGATGCGCGGCCCATCACAAACGGTTCACTGTTAAGAAGATTAGCTAATCGTCATATGAGTGTCAGATAGGATTACGAAACGTCGGACCGTTGTAACATCGTCATACACGACAACTATCGCACACGCTATTCTGTGGTGCAACGTTTACAACGCATACTTCATCAGAAACAGGTCATGGTTGTGAATCGTGTACGATAAGGCAACTAACACAAACATTTAGTTTGCCTGCACCATTTGTGATACCGTCTAACATCGCACATGCTTTGCAAACGGCAACTGTGTGCATGCTTGCACAAGTTCCCTCTCTGTGAACCGTCTCCAATTATGGTGCATATCACAAACGTTTGTGTTTTACCAACCGTGTGTGCCATAACAACCTGGAGAGCGTAACTTCACCATAATTTAATTGCCGCTTTTCCAAATTGTACCGGATTTGGATTTGAATTTGAATGTATGCTACAACTTTATTCATATCCATCAGGTTCAAACAACTAATGGATTATTCGATTCATAGGTACATATGTTCAAGAATTACATAAGAACCAAATAAATAATGGTGAACCATAGTTGTATACTTATACTATTAAAGACGGTAAAGAAAGATGTGAAATATATTCTGGTTGCTGAACAAGGTGAAGCGGAATGCCCATATTGTGCCCTCCTCCATGCAGAAGGCACACACGACTCTAGTCCAACCCCTTGTGATGGCCGACCGCCCATCCTTCATGGTCTTCATGAAAACATCTAAATAATCATCGTGTTCTGGTAGAAATACTTTAACCTTTGCATGCGCACCAATCATGTAGTTTGAGAGGTAATCTTGAGTAAACTACTTTGGCAACCACTACAAAGGAAAAAGATTCAGACATTGTCATCTAACACAACTTATTATGGGCAGTAAAAAGAAGGCTACAGAGTTCTTACTTACCATCATGCATTTCGCTGTTGTCTTGGATAAAGTGTAAACAAATAGTTTAATTGCCATCATTGGACCCATTTTACTAACAATCTTTATCAGCTTCCTCACTTGATGCTGGTTCATCGATATCTCATTGCCCCATATGCAGAAAGGGTCAAAACACGGATCTTTACCAATGACATATGTACCTAAAAGCACCAAGTTAATATTAGAAGCTAAACATAAATTGCACAATGATGTAGTACAACACTCTTTTATAATATGTCTATATACATCCGTATGTGGTAGTCCATTTGAAATCTCTAAAAAGACAAATATTTAGGAACGGAGGGAGTATCTTATAACATCCAATATACTCACATATTAGATGAATTAACATCTTATATTATGGGCCGGAAGGAGTTTAGTTCATTCTTACAAATTATCTGCTACTGTATCCATGGGTTACAGTTAGTTTGAGCTAGTTCGGGCTCAAATAGCCCTAAAGTATATCTAAACAAGAGGGCTAGTTTGAGCTAGTTGCATTTATAACCCACCCAAAAAAACTACTATCCAACCCAAGAAGTGCTAATTGGAGCTAGTTCTCCTAGTGCATTTATTGTCAATCTAACCCTGCCATCCAAACAACTCTTTGGATGGAGTTAGTTCAGGGTTAGTAATGAGTTAGAAACTAACTCTAACCTCTAGCTAACTTGAGTATCCAAACAGGGTTGTGTTCTTGCTGTTGCTGCTGCTGCTGCTCTTCTACGTATATCTAGACATCATTAGAACATTAATGTAACACTCTTCCCTTGTTGCTATGTAGCCTAGGATTGCATATTTAGACATTAAGTACAGTGCATGTTGCTATGTAGCCTCAGATATATTACATATGGCCCTAGTTAACCTATGAAAAATGGGTTGCAGATATGTTCAGTTAAAAGTTCGATTCATCGATTAGTCCCTTATCAGCCGCCGGCCTATATGGTACCAGCTACCGATATCCTGAACAGTGAACAGATATAAGCCATGGGATGAAACTAACCTCGATGGAAAACAGCAGTCATTCCCAAAATTGTCCTGTGTAGGTACATCAGCAAGTATGTTAAGCACAACAGGCTAAACATCAACCAAAATTACACATGGCAGACAAAATAATCTCCAAAAGATAGCTTCATTATGCAGGTTTAAGCACGCTAGTAAAGCAAAACAAGTGGAAAGGTGTGCTAACTGCAACAGGCCAAACACTTAACAACAAGCAAACATGGTCATTCAAACTGGTCTTGTGCCAATCTAAGTACAATGGTTATGGTTAAATAAAAATGGAAAGGCGTGTTAACTACAAGATGCAGCAACCAAATGTAGTCATTCATAGTAGTATTGTTGAAACTAGTACTGATGAAATTGAACTGCACAGTTCATACTTGCACATATAGAACATCACATTGTGAATAACTGGAATAAACAAGGCATACTACGAACAACCAAAGATAGCATTTGATACTGAACATATGCTAACTACAAACAACCTAACAATCAAAAAACTTTAAAAGAGGCACATGCTAGCTATAACAGGCTTAACAGCAAGCAAATATATGCATTCCTATCGGCATGTTTAAAACTGGATTGATGAAATGTACCGCGGAGTAAATAATTGCACATGTAGAGCATCACATTGTGAACAACTGGAATAAACAAGGCATACTACAAACAACCAGATATAGCAATTAAAACTGGACATATTCTCACTACACTACAAAAGGGACTCGACAAAACAAATCATGGGTTTCCCCCTGTGAAGAGGCACGACAAAACAAATCATGGGTTTCCTCACTTGTTATGGATGGGCTCATTCCCGGTGGGAAGAGCACAGACCCTGGATGCGCTCCATGTTGTCGCAGATGGGCTCCTTCCCCTTGGAAGAGCCCGGCTGTAGGGTGCCCTCCCTGATGTCGCAGACGGGCGCTTTCCTTTGGAAGAGTAGATGGGCTCTTTCCCCTTGGAAGAGACGGAGAGGGTGCCCTCCTCGTGGTCGCCGTCGATGAGGTCTGACTTGGAAGCTGCGGATCCCAAGCCAGCGTCGCAGAATGTGTCCTTCAGAAATGATAAAAGGGGCTCGATGGCGATGTAGAATGGCAAATTGTTGACAGCGAGACAGAGGAGATCAGCAGCGGGGCCATGGATGAGATCGAGGGCGGTTGAAATTGAGGGGTTGGGGTGGGCCACTTAACCTGTGACACAACCCGCCTCAGGGCGTCGCTGTCAATAACCTCGATGTCGTAGCCGGCGGACGAGACATGCCCCCATACTCTAGCCCGCTGCTTGAGTGCCTTCCGCTAGTAATGGTCGTCAGCTTCCTCGGCGACGTCGGGCGAAGATACGGCTATACACCTCTTTTGGGCCAGTCGCTCCTCGAGCTCCACGGGAAGCGTAGCCGGGCTTAGGCTGCGATGCTCTGTAGTGGGGGATGGGGATGGGGATCTGTTGGAAAGGGGGCGTTTGGCAGGCGTCATCTAAGAAACTCAGGGCGGCCTGGGTATGGAGATCGGTGGGTAAGCTGCACGGGAAAACCGGCAGATGTTGACAATGGAGGCCTTGCGGCGGCGGCAGCAGCGGCGGCACGGACTTCGCTAGGGTTTCGAGCGAGGGAGGGTGTGTGTGTGTGTGTGTGTGTGTCTGTGCGCATGCCCGAGGAGGTTTTGGAGTGTGTGTGTGTGTGTGGAGGGGGTGGCGTGCTTGAGGAAATGACGTGGGTACTGAAAATTTTACTACGCAGGAGCCAAAGGCGGGAGTGAAATGTCGGGCTATTGAAAATTTTGATGATAGTGCATCGCACATGGTCCGGAGATAACAACCGTGTGTTATGAAACAGAAAAACCCTTGGGAAGATCTTTTCTAGGGATGTAGGCGGGATTGGGAACAAGAAACATCGCACACGGTCCGGATATAACAACCGTGTGTTATGAAACAGAAAACCCCTCGAGGCGAGCAGATATTTTTGAGAGGGGGAGCCTTGTGGAGCCCAATGTACAGTGTGGATGTGTGCGTGACAGGTGCACCAGCATGGAACATAGTTAGTTTGAGTGAACCATGTCTGTTGCATCATCCTACTTGTCTAACATTCATAAATTTGGTGAAAAATGACGCGGGAGAGGGTCAGAACACGAACACACTTGCATGTGGACCAAATTTATGTATCAAAAGGGTAGTTTGATTTTCAAATACCAAATGCAACTTTGATGTGGCACCTCTCTCGCAAAGCACACAATATTGCTTGCCCCCACCTCCCCCCTCATGTCGGCACGAAGGGAATCCTAAGCTATGAATAAATGCCCCTCCCCCTCAACCGAGGTTCACCTATCAAAGTGCGAAGTAGCTACCAGCCCCCCTCCTCCCTCCTGTCGGCACAAAGGGAATCCTAAGCTATGAATGCATGCCCCCCAACCGAGGTCCACCATAGCAAAGTGCGAAGTAGCTAGCAACCCCCCTCCCTCGTGTCAGCATGAAGGGAATCCTAAGCTGTGAATGCATGCCCCCCAACCGGGGTTCACCTAGCAAAGTGTGAAGTAGAACTAGCAGCCCCCTCCCTCGTGTCGGCACGAAGGGATTCCTAAGCTATGAATGCATGCCCCCCAACCGAGGTTCACCTAGCAAAGTGCGAAGAAGCCGCACCCCCCTCGTGTTGGCACTAAGGGATTCTTAGCTATGAGCCATGCCCCCCTCCACCCAACTGAGGTTCACCTAGCAAAGTGTGGAGTAGCTAGCAGCCCCCACCCTCCTTGTGTCGCCATGCAGGGAATCCTAATTAAGCTATGAATGCATGCCCCCAACCGAGGTTCACCTAGCAAAGTGCGATGTAGAACCCCCCCCCCCCAACTTTCAGTTGGCGGGCCAGAGAGGCATATATCTCACCAAGGTGGATCGTAAAACGAACAAGAATAACCCACCTTGATCGTACAACCTATCTCTTGTTGTTGGTCAAAGTGACGGTCGTCCATGCGACCCCGGAGATGGGCCAGCTCGCCAATAATCACGCAAGTAGCTAGTCCCCGAAGACAACCACTGCATGCGTGTGTCCCAAACATATGTATGGAGAGGTGTATTTTTGAGTAACAATGGAACAACTTTGATATGGCACCGTGATTTCGAACTAGAAATACCCACACTGAGTGAGGGTTAGGTTGACGATGCATATGTATGTTACACCACACTTCAAGCCAACGGCGGGGATTCATATATACATGCATGTGTGCATAGTATATGCGCTCAAACTTAATTAGGTCTGAATCTCACCATGACCTATACTATGATAACACGAACCAAATGAAGAATCTACCATGGTAACCTATCTTGTTGTTGGTCAAGGTGATCATGGATGTCCACGCGGGCCCACGAATATATAGGCTTGTCACCGATAACTACGCGAGGGAGTGTATCATTCGAAGGCAACCACTACATGCATATGTATGGAGGTGATGCATGCATGCATGTTTGAATACACAACATTGATCTGGCGCGTGTGTCAAAAATCGTACACTAGCTCCCCACACAGAGCGAGATCGGTTCATGATGGTGTCGTTGTACTAGCCACTTCGACTCGATGGGAGGGATTCATGCGTACACATGCATGTGTGTGTTCTCAAAGTGTATCATGCATGTCATCCCAAAGCAAAAATAATAATCCCCTCCTAAGTCAAATTAACCTCTCTTGTTGTCAGGCAAAAAGAAGTGACGGACCAAGCGGGCCCACAGATGGAAAGCATCGATATCGCTGATAACCGCTTAAGTGGGTGCGAGAGGACAACCACCACCGCTTTGCATGTGGGCCAAACATATATATGTTCAATACCCAAAATGCACAACTTTGATGTGTCACATGCCTAAAAACCCGTAAACCATGCACCCACACAGAGCGAGGTTCATATCAAGCGTACTACATATGATGGTCCCCTTCCCCCCTCTTCACCGCATACCATATGCTCCTGCTGTAATATATGTACAACCCAAAAGAATCCTCATCGATGGTGAAATTAATTAACCTCTCTTGATGTAGGTCAAAGTGATGCATGCATGCATGCATCGGCGATGGCCTCATGGGCCCACAGATGGAAGCGTCACACGTGAGTGTCCTAGCTAGGATATATATGCATGTGGCCCAAAAAGGTGTTGTGTGATGTTTGAATAACCTATTTCACAATTTTGATGTGGCACATGCCTCGGTAACCAAAAAGTCCCGACACTGAGTGAGGTGTACTTGTTCACGGACGCATACGCATAGTATATATGCTAGTGCCCTTCCACCTCTTCGACTCGTACTATATACCACCATAACACAAACAAAAAAGATTCTACCTTGCTGGTCAAATTAATATCACTGCCGGATGTTCGTCAAAGTGATGGACGACGACCTCGCGGGCCCACAGAAAGCATCACACGCGAGTATCGAGTGTCGTGTAGGACAACCATCGACTGCATGTGGCAAAACATTTATTTATGAAAGGGTTGTGTAATGTTTTAAATAACAATTTCACGACTCTAATGTGGCGCCAGCCTGCCTAACAAAACGGCCAACCCACACAGTGGCTCACAGCTCGTAGTGTACTGCGAGCCACCCGCCACCCCCAGACGCACACCCCCCCACACACCGTGAATCCACCGCAACTGCGATGCATGTTAAATTAATTATCCCGCAGTGAACATACATGTTACCAAAGGAGGGATGTTTTAATTGCAAAAAAATCACAGAGATCATTAAGATGTTTTAGTACATTGATTGATTGATTTTCTATGGGTATAATGTGCAAAAATCAAATTTGAGCTACATGCACACTTGACAGTGCACCTAAATGGATTGCAAAAAGACATGTGTCTCACTGGGTGCATGTTTACTCCCCGTGCAACAAATTCCAAACATTGAGAATCTTGATTTTTAAATTCTAGTACATCCAAAACTTATTTGAAGTTCATGAAACTTATCGTGTTGTCATATGGACACCAATACAAAGTGGCATTGTACTTTTTTGGGTCAAATTTGAGACCAGTTTTGATGTAATCTTTATCTAATTACATACGGGATATTATCAATAATTGGGAACCAATATCCCAAACGGATTATTTATTCGAACCGTGAGCGTTAGACCAACAATGGATATGTGCCATGCTTCTGTCAAGCAAGCGGCAGCATTAATCATCCAAATAGAAAAACAATATATGAGCCACCATGTGACCTGTGTGGCGTGTGAGCAGGCGTGAGTCTACGGGACGCATGCGAGCAGTCCGTCGCGCAGGCAGACGGGGAGGCGTGCGTGCAGGTGTGTGAATTAACAGAGGCGTGCTCGCTGTGCAATGTCATCGGGAGGCGTGCGAGTAGCTGTGTGAAACTTTGGTAGGCATGCCAGCAGTCTGGTGCACAGGCTCACCAGGAGGCGAGCCATCGGTTTGACCGCCGCCCGCCTCTCTCCCATAACTCCCACTACTCCATATTAATGGTGCGCCCTCCCCCCATCCTCGCTACGCACACACAATCCTCTCTCTCCACTTGCAACCTCGACGCCGCTCTCAGTCCTCAAAGCCGTCAGTGTATGAGGATGCCGCTGAAGCGCCCCATCAGAGGGAGTGGCGACGCCGAGGCTGCTAAAGCACCGGAGCATGGCGTGGAAATGGAGACAAAGGTTGCCGTCACCGCCGGCGAGTTATCGTTGCACCCTGACGTCCTCGACGGCGTCGAGCTTCCACAGCCGGAAGGCGGAGTTCCACACCAACTCTGACGACCACTCGGCGACGACTTCGACGACCACTCCGGCGACAACTCTGACGACCACTCCGGCGACGACTCCGACAATGACGGACAGCTGGTTAGTCATCTATACCCATTTATGTGTCAAATAGATCATAGGGTTTCTCTGGTTACTCCTGCCTCCCCCTTTTTGGAATAGAAATCCGGTGGTTATGTTCTCCCAATACATGAAATATGAGTAAGTTTCGTTAGATCCGTGTAGTGTATTGATTGTTTGAATGGTACAGGTGATTAGTTGTTTCATCTGTGCAAATGATTTCTGCTAGTAATCCGACTAGGGTTAGTGTTCGTGCTAATAATTCCTAGCCAGGACTTGGCAATTGATTTTGAATGACCTACCTATGTTTGTGCCACTATTTTCTTCAAGATTGGCCTGTACATAGATGACTGTGCTTAAAAATCAAACCATAATCTCTGGATATGTATAAATAAATAGCCATAAATTCCTAATCCTACTTCACAACATGTAATCAGTGATTTGATGCCAAATTTGTTTACTATTTGTATAGGTGCTGCCTAACGATGTGGACAGCGAGGATGAAGATGCCCAGAGGAGGTACAAGAGGCGAATCCTGAGGGAGCTTTATGCGGGAATGCATAACAAGCGTATCAGGACCTGGAACGATGGCTATGGATGCCCATTTTGCCACCACAAGATTCATGATGCGTATCTAAGTGTTCTGGCGCACGCAAGAGGACGGGCCATTGGCTCCTTCAAGCAGAAGTATTCTCGCAGGATGGCGCACGACGCGTACACTGTGTACTTGGAGAAGCTTCAGGATCGTGCCGTCCGCATGTGAGATGAGATGTGGGATGGATCGAACTATGTATGCTTGAGTATGCTTAATGACAGTCGAACTATGTACTTATGGTTGAACTATGCTTATGTACGTGTATGCTTATTATCTATGTCTGAGTATGTTAAATATTTCGCCAAATTTTGGTAAAAATTACAACGGGGAACCAATAAACCAGGACGGAGGTAGTACGTCAATCACACACGGTTCCCAAAATTGGAACCGTGTGCAATGACTTTCATTTTGCCTGCTACGTCAATCACACACGGTTCGCTCTAGCAAACTGTCGCCCCCCAAAATTCTTTGCGGGACAGAAAACCCTCACCACCCAATTCAGAAAAGAAAAAATAAAACCCTCACCATCCCCACGTCAAAAACCCTCACCCCGCCCGACACCCCCTTGGCCCCTCCGGTACGTTCCCCATTCACACCTGCACAAGCTCCTCCGCGTCTATGCCATGGCACCGCTATCGTGGCGGCAAACACTTAGCTCGACGTCTGCCGCCGCCAGGCTGCTGGCAAAGCCCACCGCATTTCGCCACTACCGCTTGCCGCCTCCTATCGCCATCGACTTTGTCGACGCTGCTCATGATCGACCCAGCACCGCTCGGTTGGGGAATCTGCAGTACTGAGGGCCCTTTCTCATGGATGACAAGGTAACTAATTTAACGAGATATTATCTCATCTCTTATCCTAGTTCATCTACCTCCTTTAATCACCAGGCGGAAATCGCCATGAATTCATTTTTATTCGAGCTGATTTGAGGGTTTTCTTTCATTCATAGATTGTACAGTGCGCCGACACTTCAGGACATGGCGACCACCGCCAGAGATTCCATCTCATCATACCGGATAACTTGAGGACGCGCGCAGTATGTTCAATCTCACCCTAAATCAGTTGGCATGGCCTACTTTCCTGAACATATTCTAAATATTGCTACATTTGGATAAAAGGTGCCACATGCACCATATACGTCAAAGGGGATTTTTTCCATCTTCTTTCTATATTAGGAAAATTAATGATGTATTGTTCTTTCGATTAATCTCATATTTCCATGACATCATGTCTACCCTATCTGTTTAATTATAGACTTTTGTCCTTCGATTTCAACTGTTGTACAGTTCTTTCAATTTGGGCCCATATTTGCATGTTACCATATTTTCTTTAACAATCCTACCATTTTCTGTAGGACATCCCTCTCTATGCAACAAATTATGTAGTGCACAATTTTTCCCTTTACATACATCAAGGCTCCACGAATGTCATACTGCACACAAACCATGGATTTACAATCATTGCTACTATAAGACTTGATGAACATGGTGACTCCTATTTTGGCACTGGCTTTTGGAATGAAATTGCAAAGTTTTATGTACTGAAAGCTGGCACTAAAATTGCACTACACATAGAAGGGCCTGGTCATGAGATATATGCTAACTTCCCCGACAAAATCATCCATCCAGACTTTGTTTGAAGTAAGTTTTCCTTTCAACTATCTGCATATGTTGACTTACCCAGAAATGTCAAATGAATTGTGTACTATTTAAGCAACCAACTGTTATTCGCTTTTCTTACTATATCCCTACCTAATAACTTCTAGTTACCAATACACTTTTCTATTTTCCTGTTTTAACTAAATATTCACTGTACTCCCATTTCTACCAGAAAGCGCCGCTGACAAGGAGACTCCGGAGGTGGAGAACGAGGCTGCCAACAAGCGGAGGCGGGGAGAGCTAGAACCGCAAGAGACTCCAGCAGGCCTAGACTTAATCAGCAGCCTCCCCGGTGATATGTTGAGAGTCATCATCTCCCTCCTCCCAATAAAATATGGGACGCGGACAACCCTCCTTTCTCGACGGTGGCACCCCCTATGGAACACCAGCCCTCTCGACCTCATCAACACCCACGAGCTCTGCCATGGCTATCGCAAAAGCTTGGATGCGTTCTCCAAGATCCTTGGCCGTCACCTTGGCCCAACCAAAGGCCTTAGAATGGGCAAGTTCCATTCCAACGGCAAGGACCGAGCCAAGCTTGACGACTGGTTCCGATCCCCCGCCCTAGATCAGCTCGAGGAGCTCACTTTTGCTGATGGGCATATGTGGTCGCTGCCAACGTCCACACTCTGCCTCGCGCCCACGCTACGTGTCGCCAAGTTCAGGAACTGCCATTTCCCGCCCCTTAATGAGGCGCCCGCTCTTATTCTACCATGACTGAAGCACCTCGAGCTCGTCGCCGTCTACCTCTCAAAGGGTGACATGGAGCGTTTGCTCCATGGCTGTACTGCACTCGAGTACCTTCGTCTTCAGGCGATCAATGGGTTGAGTACCTTCCACATCACCTCCATGACTCTCCGGACTATTTATGTGTGTTGCTGGTGCAGCAGGAAGACAACACAAAAGCTGGACCACGGTATGGTCATCCAGGACACACCTGCACTTGAGAGATTACTTGTAGTTGATCAAGAAGGTACAACAAGAATCAATGTCATTTCTGCATCGAAATTGATAGTGGTGGGCTACTTATCTGACAAATACTCTGAACTTGTTATTGGATCCACACCCGTTCAGGTACAACAACCGCCTTCTACCTCTCCTTCTACAAATTAACATTATTTCTAATTTTGAAGATGTTTGTTCGTTTGTCATTCAGAAAATGATTCCGACAAGCTTGACCCCGAAACTGCGCACAGTGAAGGTCTTGGCACTAGAATCTATCGGGCCCAACCTGGAGCAAGTTGTCAGTTTCCCGAGATACTTTCCATGCCTGGAGAAGCTATATATCAAGGTGATGTTCCTTTCCTGTTAAATGTTAACCATAAGGGAGTTCGGTTTGTGACACCTTTTTCCAAGTTTACAATGACAATGTACTACAATTTCTCAAGGTTATTTTGGAGGATTTCAGTACATACACCCCCCATATTGGTTGCTTCATCCATATGGTTACATTCAATAAGCACTTCTCCTTCGGATTCATCTGTACTAGTTTTCTTAGGGAGCTTTTCATCCACTCAAACCTCTTGTGAAGAAGGCTACATTTTTCTAGAATGTAATCAAATGCCCATGTTAATCATGTCAGACCGAAGATGGCATGTTACTGCATTCTACAAATCCTGCAAACCAAATAGCTAGTCCTGTAGTAATGTTCAAAACTGCATGTAGGCACTAACACATTTTCTTCTTTTGCAGATAAGATTAGGCCGAGTGGTGGATAATGTGATACAATGTAACAATCACATCGAATGCCTAGATCTGCATCTCTCAGAAATTACTTTGAACCCCTACCGAGGGACCTTACCGGAGATTATATTCGCCGGGTTCTTTGTTCTCAGAGCAAGGGTGCTGAAGAAAATGAGGTTTGCCCTACATTTATTTCGCAAAAATGAATGGTCTATTGATCAGCGCCGGCGCCTGCGGCAGAATGGAGTAGGCTCCAAAAATGCTGAATTTCATTTTGGAACTTCAGATGACTGATTAATCGGAAGTCATTGGGTCAACCCCATACATGACTTCTCAGTGGCTGACCCCTTTGCAAAAACTGTGAGGTTTCGAAGCCAGACTTAGAAGTGGTGATTTTAGTTTGGACCTCTCTAATATCCATGTTTAGTGCATTAGCGCGAGCGTTTGCAACTGATGAGCTGAATTTCGTTTCTAATGTCAGTTTGAACCTTGTAATCTTCAAATTTGAGCCATATAACTCTAGAATTTGAACCTTGTAACATTTCGAGCTTTTGTGGTACAATCGTTGAAATGGCATCGTATGAGACTCGTATATTGCTAGCACTATTTTGACCTTAACATGCAATGGTCTTAGATTTTATTAACCATTCTCGAATCAGTTTACCTTGTCGATCTCACAAAACACGATCTGTATAGCTAACTCGACTGCGATCTTCGACAATATTGCACATAGTTGGTTTCTTCCACCGTGTGCACTGTAGAGCGCAGAATTAATTATCGCACTTAAGTGTCCATCATCACCCTTTTGTGTTACTTTGACCTCATCACCCAAGGGTAAACTTATGACTGAAGTCATTCCACACACTTCGTTTTAACAAAGCTTTTTGCCAATAAACGCCCACGATTTGTCCCTCTTCTAGCCGACGCATGGCCAAACTAGCTGGGCGGGAAGCTTGCGCGGTAAACAGCGCGATAGCACAGGAACAGGCTCTTCGAGCCCACGCCTGGGGTGCGGTGTTGTCAAGCATGCACTGGATTCTGGAATCCTCCGCTATGAACGTCATGACAAGACATGACGATTATAGGCCGGTTGGCCCCCATTAATTACAGCAGCCATTTAACCTACCCTTGTGTCCTCTTCAACCTTTCGATC